>NC_045558.1:18744062-18935796 GCF_009769535.1 Thamnophis elegans | reverse complement strand
TATAAATATAATATTAAAGAGAATCTGTCATTTCAGATCCATCATGGCAGAGCCTGTTAGCGGGCATCCACTCATCTGCTGCCTGCCACGTCCCTCATTTTGTTGTGTCACTGCAGAATCACCAGCCATCCCATTAAAGTGAATGGGACTATCGCAGGGGTAAAATTCAGCAGGCTCTGATAGGTTTTGGAGAACCGGTAGTGGAAATTTTGAGTAGTACGGAAAACCCACAAATACCACCTCTGGCTGGTCCCAGAGTGGGAGGGAATGGAGATTTAGCAGTATCCTTCTCCCAGGAGTGGGGAGGAAATGGGGATTTTGCAGTATCTTTCACCTGCCATGCCCACCAAGCCATGCACACAGAACCGGTAGTAAAAAAAAAAAAAAGAATTTCACCACTGGACTTTTGGTGAGTCAACAGCGGGTCAGAGGAAAAGCCACTGTGGGACAGAGATGACAGTTCCTCTTTAAAAATTATTATTTAAATCCAGTTGAGTTAAATGAAGCCTTTTTACTAGTGATTTAAATCATAATTTAAATTGATTTGATTTAAATCAAATCCACCCTTGCTTGAAGGGACTTTGGACATCTTCTAGTCCAACCTTCTGTTCAAGCAGGAGACCCTATACTCTCTTCTTAAAAGCCTCCAGTGATGAAGCATCCACTTCCAAAAGCAAGCCATTCGACTGGTTAATTGTTCTCACTGTTAAGAAATTTCTTCTTAGTTCTTGGTTGGATTTGTCTTTGATTACTTTTCGTTCATTGCTTCTTGTCTTGCCTTCTGGTGCTTTGGAAAATAGGCTGATTTCCTCTTCTCTGTGCCAGCCCCTGAGATATCGGAACACTGTTATCATATCACCTCTATTCCTTTTTTTTTACTAGATTAGACAAACCCAATACCAGGAACTATTCTTCATGTTTTATCTTCCAGACCCCTAATCATTTTTGTTGCTTTCTTCTGCACTTTTTCAAGTATCTCTATGACTTCTTTTATAATATGGTGATATAAGTGTAGTCTCATTAAGGCTTTATTTGCATTCATACATTTGCATTCATACATTTCCTTAATCTAAACCAATCTCTCTAAAGTTTATTTTTTTACTCTGGATAAACCTTTGGAATAATTTTCAGGTCTCAGAAAGTCTCTGCATAAAAATTAAAAATTAGCTAGAATTGTGTGATGCATGAATAAACAATGATATTTTTTCAGTGGTAATCCCTTGTTCAATTCCTATAAATCCCTCACAAACCCAGTTGAGAATGGGAGATCAATTTATGCTTGTTTGTGTATCTGTGTGCACAAAGACATACTTAAGGCCAAATAATTGGTCAGTAATAAGACTTTCAGAAGAGGTTCTGTACTAAATATCTTTTTTAAAAAAATTACTCAGCATTATTTGTCCTGCCAATTTTCTGTTAAAGAGTTTTATTATTTTTGGAGCAACACTTTATAAGTTGTTTAGTAGAACCTGTACAATTTTCTTAATAACTTTCAATGTCTTTTCAAACATAAAATTGAGCATTTTGTATTGAATATTTACTTATAAATGAAGATCTTACTTAATAAATAAAATTTTAAGTATTTATTTCAGTCATTCCTTTCAATCTATGAATTAGACATTCCATTTGGAATATTTCAGCTTCTGCTTCCATTATTATGGAAGGAATGTGAAAGATCTACTGCAAAACTAGTGTGTGGAGCGCCCCCTTCTGGCTTGGGAAATGTGAACAGCAAAGGGAACTATAAGTAAGATTGCAACACATGAAATCTATTAAATGCATAATGCAATGCTGTTTTAAAACATGCCAAAGCACATTGGCATTTTGTGAATACACACAGGTATTTTAGCTTCTAAAGACTGATGCAGAAGCTTCAAAATTTAAGCAGAAAATGCATTCAGGCTTGTATATTCTGCTGGAGCTATTTATTGGAAACTAAATGCTACATATTCTAAAATAAGATACAAATGGCAAATGACGAAACACACACACCTACATTACACAGATATTTTGTTTTATTTAACTTAAAATGCAGCTAAGAGAATTATCTGTGCAAAATGAATGTAACAATTGTTTAGAACATTAAGTTCATGTACTTTTCAACTCTCTTTTTCAAAGCCTTCCTTAAGGAAGCCATTATGATTTGATACTGCCAAAGGTCTTTAGCATTCAAGCCCCAAAATATTGATGATTAGATAGCAATCTTAAGTAGATTTTATAAGAATCACAACCATTTTTATGACAACATAATGGAGGAAAAAATACCAACAGGTAGATATGTATCAATATGTAATAGTTTTCATTACATATATTACATCCTTATGACCACAAGTGGGTCCAAAATTTCAATTGCTAAGCAGTCTAGTTAAGTGAGTTTTGCCCCATTTTACAACCTTTCTTGTCACAGTTGTTAAGTGAATCACTGCAAAGTTAAGCTAGCAACTTGAGTAGCTTTTCCTTTATATTTTGTGATCTTGTCTGAAGATTGCAAAAGGTAACCAACCACATGACCCTACTGCAACCATCATAAATATTTTTTTTAATATAAACAAATGCCAGTTGCCAAATGCCAGAATTCTGATTACGTGACCATGTATAGGACTGCTGCAATGATCATAACTCTGAAAAACAGTCGTCACGTTTTTGTGAACAGTCACTAAATGAATGGTTATTAAGTCACTGTAACTATCTGTACCATTCTAATATTAAAATGGTTTAGAAGTGGCTTCTCATAGTCACTGTAAAATTTACATGCATGAGCGTAGTTCCTGCACACCCATTTCATAGCAAAAAAGTATTTGAGTTTAATATTGACTCTCGACTTTTTTCTCCAAAATAATAACTGATAAAACAGTAATTTTTAACAGTTAACAGTAACAGCCACTGCCAATTCAACGGTGACAGATTTATAGTAGCAAATGGCTTTGATTGATTCTTAATAGAAACAACAATTTTTAAAACACGTTTTAAAAATGTTTTGTACTTGTCTAAAAGTATATTTATACTATATAAATGTGTTTAGCATGAACAAAATTATTATATCAGTAAATTATGCTCACAAGGTGGATGCATATGATATTTATTTTGGTAAACTTGCACATCTAAGCAATTTTATTGAAAAAAATTTTTGGTTTGCAATTATACATCAAGGAGGAGATTCTTGCTTTTTTGTAGTATTCACAATAAAGATATTGGTTCTGAACCAAATAACAGTCTCTCTATTCAATTCAATTCATTCAACAGAAAATTAAGCTACATTAATTTGCTTGGCTTCTAATCAATGGGAATGAAAAACTTTCAAGGCTTAGAGCAAAATACTACGAGAGCAAAATACTATTAAAATGATAGAGTCAGGGTAGAATAATTTTATATAATTGTGGCCTTGATTGATTTTTTAATGGAGCATCCACTTACTCTCTGACCCTGTGGATTTTTGTTGCATTTTTGCAACACACAGTAAATTCATTATATCCAATCTGGTCCCCCAGTATATTTCATTGTTAAAGGTATAGCAATCTAAAGAGCAAGTAAAGAGATTAAATGACCTATGCCATTAAAAACAAGGAGAAACAAAAAAAAAAGAAAGAAAAAAGAACTCTATCTAAGAAGTTATCATCTAACAAGCATATCATGAGCAAATATAGAAGAACTTTCCCAAGGAAAGCCCAGGCTGCTTTTGTAACCTCATCTAGGAAACTGTTTTTAACTGAAATAGCTGTCTTGGATTTAAGAATTTTGATTCTTTTTTTTCTTTATCAGTTTCAAAGTCTAATGAGCATAGATTTATATGTATCTGATTTTTAATGGGTTCAATTATATGTTTTCAAAAATATAAAACACATATCATTTTACCATTTTTCTTGGAACTGCATTATAAAGTTAATCATCAGATTTGGTTCATGGTCTTTATTTTGTTTTTATATTTTATATTTATATTTTATATTGTACTTATAGTGACAGAATGTTATTGTAAGTCCTATGTTCAAACATGTGCATTATGAGTATGAAATGAATATTATTGTTGCAACTTTATACAGACGTCCACAAGAGCATGAATCGATTCATAAATCTCAAGCTATTTAAGCTTCTGCAAAATATCCACACATGAAGTGAAAGTACAGGGTAAAAGGCTATTTTCTATTCACATTAGAATGTTTATAAATCATTAAGACAAGTTATTGATTATTGGAAAACTAAGCAAAAAGTTACATATAACTAGATGAACAATAATCTGACAAAATAAAAATAAAAAATCTGGAGGAAACTATTACAGCAAGAAACACTTGTTATTTATAGCCACTGTACATGGACAACAGGGGGGGAGGGATCTCCAGTGGCAATATTTTCAGCATTTTTAAAATGCAAATTACAACATGGTATAGAAATTTACTTGCAACAAATGAAAATATGCAAAGATTTGGGCAAAAAAGATTCAAAATGTATTTCAATGTTACAGAAATATTTATATTTTCATAACTGTCTACACAATCAGCTATAGTACAAACAAATAATGAGTATTCAAAGGATGATATGGTAGTGAGGTATCAATTTCTTATTTTTTTCTTTAAGAAGGCAAATGGAACAGTCATAGTTCCACTTGTCTTCTTAAAGAAAAATAAATAAATAGATGCCTTGTTACCATATCATCCTCTGAATACAGTCATTATTGTTACGTCTGATATAAATTCTACTTCC
Organism: Thamnophis elegans; assembly: GCF_009769535.1. Classification (NCBI taxonomy): domain Eukaryota; kingdom Metazoa; phylum Chordata; class Lepidosauria; order Squamata; family Natricidae; genus Thamnophis; species Thamnophis elegans. The sequence continues at coordinate 18,931,101 of NC_045558.1, read as the reverse complement.
TCCTATTAAGTTACATGAGATCTAGAAAACATGTATTTAACCTGACCCAAAATTAATTCAAACGGAATTAAAATACTGCACCTAAAAGTATCAAAGATTCACTACTAAGTGTTAAATAAAAGATTAAAGTCTACCTCTCCTGTTCTTGTTTCATACGTATTCTCTCCTCTTCTGAAGTAACAGCTCCCTGCATTTTTATTTTCTCAATCTTGTCATCTTTTCGATGTTTGCCAAACCTGTTAATAACAAAATAAAAGTTCTAACTTGTAAAAATGATCAATAATTCTGTAAAATTTCCATTATTGACATAGGAAATTATGTCCTCGGTAGAAGATGACACTCACCTAATGGGATGTGAAATATTATGTTGCTTGTCAAATAAATATCAGTTTCAATTCATGAAAATGCTTATATTTTATTGACATCCCCATGAAAATTATTTTATTAAATTTGCAACCAAATATTTTTCTACTATACTTATTTACATATGAATGCAACAGCCTGTTATCATTAATCAAAATGCCCAGAGGTAAATTCTCTCTCTTTGAACATCTGAGGAATAAACTATTCTTATATGCTATATGTATGAAATACAGATACTTTATTTAGCTCTAAACAGCATTAACTTTGATTTACCAAGGTTAAGTTCTAGAAATGCATATTTCCATCTATTTCAAAGGATAACATGACCTCATCCACTATAAGCTGTTCCGGAGAGGTGATTTGAGACTACTGTCAACTTTAGGAGAAAGTAACAACATTGGCATTATAACTATATTTTTAAAAAATGGAATATGGTCTACATTGCATGAATTTTACTTAAGGGTGAATTCTGGCCAAATTAATATAGCATGACATCTTATTGGTACAATTGAATTCGTTCCCCTATCCAAAACCTGGAACTGTATACCATGAACAATAACAGATTTAAAATCTTCCTGTCTCATTGACTGAACAAAAAATGATAGGCCACTTCATGATTTATGGCATATTCACAATACCCAATTTCTCAAGATACAATATAATTCTTTTATTCTAAGCAAACTAGAATCATGTAAAAGGAGTTGGGTAGTTATGTTAATCATATAAACAAACAAACAAAGTATCTATTTAGCACAAAGTCAGTTAGTTGGATGACCTTGGACCAGTCACTGTACCTCAGCCCTAGGAAACTGGCAAATTGTTTCCAAAATCTTGCTAAGAAAACTGCAGGGATTTGTCCAAGCAGTTGCCAGGTTCAATATATATTTGAAAGCATTTTTAAAAAAGGTAATACAACTTGCTATTTGTATAATTGAAACAAAAGCAGTTTATTTTAGGGATTTGTTTTTATGACAACTTGAAATAAAAGGTGCAGATTAAAATATTCTGCTTTTCTCAAAGTGTAATAAAATGAAGAGGGATTTCTGAAATTTTGTTCAGTTACCTGAACAAACGCTTTCAGTTACCTGCGAACTCTCAAAAATCTAGTGCTATTTCAATTCTTGGTTTAGACCATTTGTGACAACCACATTATGACAATTTAATGTTCAAAGCCAATAATCTATCCCTATACAAATGTTCTACATAGCTAAGAAGTCCAGGATCTGCAAATATCTCTTTAGATCAGTGGTTCCCAATGTGGGGCCCACACCTCAGTGGGAGGCAATTTGATTTTTAATGGGGGCAATTTGAACTTTGTTTATACCAAGTTATTGGCCTTTTAGGCTTGCTCCTTGTGAGTAGAGTTCACTTTTTGAGTAAAGTATGAATTATGTGTCATGAGCGGGAGGCATTTGGATTTTAGAGATGCTTAGGTAGGGCATGGCCAAAAAAAGGTTGGGAACCACTGCTTTAGATGATCCACAGGAGATGAAAATTTCTAATAGTTTTTTTTTTTCAAAAAAGAAAGAAAATGATTTTCCTTTTCAAAAAATACCACAGTTGAACTCTAACATACAAAGAAGAACCTCAGCTGACAATACAATATGTTCCAAATTCAAAGTATCCAAATAGTAAGAAGTTCAGAGCTATCCATTGATGCAAGAAGATAAATTCTAATCATTTTGTTGTAATAAGATCACAGTAAATAAAGATAAGTCCCAGGAGATTACTCTTAAATATTAACAGTTCAGGAAATGAATCCCAGTAGACAAACTCATGTGTTCATATGAATACTTAAAAATAGTTCATATACAAGAAACTCTTGTTATTCAGGAATCTAGGAGTAAATAAGCAAAACAGATTTTTATTTTCCAGTTTTATACAAGCAATGTCAAATAATGACCTGAGAGGATCCTCAGAGCAATCAAACAAACACACCTGTTTCTCCATTCCTGCAAACTGGTATGAATTTTATCTCCTTAATTCCTTAACATAATTAAGTTCTTTGTTAGGCCACTGGTAGAATTTAGTTCCCACTGTGGTAGCAATTATCTTCCAGAACTGAGTGTACTTCTCAAAGTTATCTTAGTTTTCCTTATCCACTATTTAAAAAATTAAAAGGAAGTACTTTTTCTAGGTAAATCTGAGGTCTTAGAAAACTCCAACAGCTGAGATGAAGGACATTGAGGAGCCAATTATTGTGCATCAAATATACATACATGTGAACCCACATTCATATGTAAGGATTCCAGAATAAGGAGATGTCTCAGATACACAGACAGACTTAAAGAAAGCTTTTGGTTTACTTCAGAATCTTAACTGATGTAGGCAATCAACTAAGATGGCTTGTTCCAAACATTAATTAATCCAAATTCCCTGCAAAGGATTTTCCTATCACTTTGACAGGCAACTGACACTAGTTGACACAATTGATCTCAAGTATCATCTATCACTATGTTGTTGCTTTTAAAAAAATCTGAGGTATTGAACTCAGTGGAGAAGTAGCTAAAATGATGTTGACAGAAATCTGACAAACATGGGTTGCAATTGTTCTTTATTTTGGAACTGTTGCAAATAATTTTAAACAGAATCACCCAGGGTAGGGGAAAGAGGATGTTGGATGCAATGTTCCCTCTAAATTTTTTTCAGTGTGAGCAGAAAAGTATAGTGTTTGAGCGACACATTTTCATGCCTGAGCACCTGAATTTTTTTTACAGATGTTACCTAAGACAACAATGAAATCAGTATTATTTGAAACTCAAAGTTATGTTTATTCAAGGTACCTGCTTAATTAAAAGTGTTATATAATATCAGTATCACTTAACAACGCTCCTGCTTAGCAACCAAAATGTTGGCTCAGGAACTCTGGCATTGAAGTGCGCAAGTCTTAAAGCTATCAGGTTACAAGATCCTTGCACCTCTAACCCTTTAGAAAAAAAACCCCAGAGGTGTTGAAACTTGACAGCTTTAAGACTTGTGTGCTCTATTGTCTTTTGCTCCACTTTTTCATTCTCTATTTTTAGTTGTTGCTCTAAGCTTAAAGTAGAACCCAAAGAAGAAGCAATTGTGATTTCACATTGATGCAGTTCCCGTGTTAGTTGGGTAACCTCAAGCCTCATTCCTTCCAATTCTCTGCTATGACTTTGCTCTTTGTGGGATAGTTCTTCCTTCAGCTGGGCAAATTTGCAAGTCAACATTTTTTTTGGGTAATAAATCATGGAGCATATTAATACCAATCTCTCTGTAACATAATTTCCTCCTGTTAGCTTCCTAAGGAATCCCATACTGTAGCAGTGTTTCAGAAATCCATTGCCTTATGTTACAGTTAAAACAGTCCTGTCTGGAGTATTAATCAGGAATCCTTGTATTCAACCAAATAACATCTAATTGATGATTTCCTGTATTTTCTTTGAAACCAGCCAACAACAATGTACAAATATGATCAAGTAAGGCTGCTTTTAGAAAATAGTTTGAATTGCTAAAGATCTGCAGGTTAGGGTACAAATTCCACAAAACAAGAACAACCTCCTAAAGCCATTCATAACAAACATCAGCATCTCTTACAAAGTTGGAATGATGGGTCTAATCATTATGTGCACATGTGCAAGATTAGAGATGGCTGCCAGGCGTTTCGCTCCGAACTGATCAGGTGAAAAACGCAAAAAAGCTTCTAAGAAAAACAACCTCGTACCTCCGGAAAAGGGTCCCTGGGGATGTCTGGAATTCAGGGGACCCGAGGAGCTCAGACCTTTGCGGGGGTCGCTGCTTCTGGGCGGCCCCGGACTGTACAATCTCCGAAGGTTTGTGTGCTGCCTGCGTCGCTCGGCGGTGGGGGAGGCAGCGCCACGCTGGCTGCAGCGGTGGCGTTTTTCGGCAGTTTCCATCCTATTTGCTCCATTCTATTTGCTGAGCTTCCTGGGGGCTTCGTTTGGCTACCATCGCCCCGGGGAGAGAGTGAGCGAATTAGAATATTGCTGGGACTGGGCAACTTGGGCGGCTGGCTTTGCCTGATGCCGCAGCGGCCCCTCCGGATGGCTCTCCTCCCTGTTTGGCCCCACTTCCTTACCAACATTGCCTCCTTCCTCCTCCGTTCTTGCTTGGTCGGGTGGCTCTTCAGGCACGATTTCCTCTCTGCCCGCCCCCGCTGCTGTGAGGTCTCCTCCTGTGTCTTCTGCCTGGCATTTGGCTCTCCCCTATTTTGGCACCTTAACATCTGGCCTCCTTTGACCGCGACCTCAGGATTCCTGGACTCGCTGGTACAGCCCCATCTGGCTTTGACTATTACCATCATTACCACCCGCCATTGCCCCTGGGGTATTATCCTGGATAGCGCCTGTGCAAGAAGGCCTTTTGCTCTCCTCAATTGCTCTGGACTTTTTGGACCTTTTCAGACCTAAAGAAGAGAGGGATACGAGACACTCCCCTATACGCCTTGTTTGGACCATAGCTGGACTTCAGTTATTTCAACCATCTCGAACGCCGAGAGCCATTGCAACTACCTGAACTTGCACTTTTAATAGCTGCGTAATCTATTCTTTTTCTTTCTTTTTCTTTCTCTCTCCTTTTTTCTTTCTTTTTGTATGGGATATGCATGGGATATGTATGTGATTGAGTGAATGATCCCACTTTTTATTACCTATTATTGTTGTATTTTTTGTGTTTTTAATTACTACATGGGGACTGCCTGGGTGAGTGAATGAGCATGTTTGATTCGGAGGACCTGTCGAGGAACGCAGGGGTCATTGGGGTGGTTGGGGGGACTATGGACACGGGAGTGGGCCGGAGCATCACGGTCGTAACAGGGAGGGGCAGATATGGCGGGGACTTTAGGGCTGGCCATTACCGGGGAAGGACGGCTCGCTACATTACAGAGATCCCTCCTTCCGGCCCTATGAGTCCCACTCCAAGGCCAGATGGCACGAGTAATCAGGACCCTGGTCTCAGGCTGTTGTCGCTAAATGCCAGGTCTGTAGTTCATAAGGCTCCTCTCGTCCGGGACTTAATTTTAGACGAGAGGGCAGACCTGGCATGTATTACTGAAACCTGGCTGGGCCCGGAGGGAGGAGTCCCCCTCGTAGAGATGTGCCCAGAGGGTTTTCAGGTGCTCCATCAGCCGAGAGCTCAGGGAAGGGGTCGGGGGGTGGCTATTGTTATCCGAGAGTCTCTAGTACCTCATAGGATCCCTGCTCCGGAGCTTGTCGGTGTGAGTCTCTGCTGGTGAAGTTGGACCTCAAGGGTCAAGTGGGTCTGCTGTTAACGTACCTGCCTCCCAACAGCGTTGCAGCAGCCCTCCCCTCGCTCCTCGAGTCGGTAGCCGAGCTGGCAATTGAGTTCCCCAGGCTTATGGTTCTGGGGGATTTCAATTTGTCTTCGCTCGGGGAACACTCTGATGGAGCGCAGGAGTTCATGGCTTCCATGACAGCCATGGGCTTGACCCAAGTAATTCGGGGCCCAATCCACTCGGCAGGTCACACGCTCGACCTCGTATTTCTCTCGGAGCAGTGGACTTGTGATCTTGGTCTGAGGGGTAGTGAGATCGTACCCCTGTCGTGGTCAGACCACTACCTACTGAGGCTTGACTTCCGGAGACCACACCCCCACTGTAGGGAGGAGGAACCGACCAGGTGGTTCCGCCCCAGGCGACTTATGAACCCTTTGAGGTTCCAGACGGAGCTTGGGGTTATTCCTGATACCCTCGCCCACAGTCCGGCGGAGACTCTGGTTGCTGCTTGGAACTCGGCAGCGACAGAGTCTCTTAACCGGATTGCGCCTCTACGGCCGCTCCGAGGCAGTGGATCCAGGAGGGCTCCTTGGTTTACTGAGGAACTCCGGGAGAGGAAGCGCTGGAAGAGACGCCTAGAGCACCAATGGAGATCCAATAAATCCGAATCGAACCGAGCACTTTTAACATCTTGCATCAGAGAATACATCCGGGCAATCAGGACGTCGAAAAGAACTTACATTGCCACTCTGATTGCTTCCGCCGAGTCGCGCCCAGCCGCCCTGTTCAGGATAACCCGTTCCCTCCTAAATAGGAGGGATACGGGTGATCCTTTGCAGGGCAGGGCTGAGGATTACGTCCAGTTTCTCGCGGACAAAGTTGCTCGGTTTCGGACAGACTTGGACTCCATTTCTGCAGAACCAGCCGAGGCACTAAGGGAAAATCTGGCAGACCATCGCTGGGTTGAGTTTCAGGCTGTTGCCCCTGAGGACGTGGACAAGGCCATGAGAGCTGTAAGTGCCTCCACATGTGTACTGGACCTGTGCCCCTCCTGGCTGGTTGTTAACAGCAGGGAGGTAACACGGGGCTGGATCCAGGCGGTTGTTACCGCCTCCCTTCGGGAGGGGGTCTTTCCCCCAACTCTTAAGGCGGCGGTGGTGAGACCCCTCCTGAAGAAACCATCTTTGGATCCAGCCGTTTTAAACAACTATCGCCCAGTCTCCAACCTCCCCTTTGTGGGGAAGGTTGTTGAGAAGGTGGTGGCCTTTCAGCTGCAGCGGTCCTTGGAGGAAGCTAGTTATCTTGATCCATTCCAGTCTGGCTTCAGACCTGGCTACAGCACAGAAACCGCTTTGGTCGCATTGACCGATGATCTCTGGAGAGCCAGGGATGGAGGCCATGCCTCCATCCTGGTACTCCTTGACCTCTCAGCGGCTTTCGATACCATCGGCCATGGTATCCTTCTGCGACGACTGCAGGAGGTGGGGGTGGGAGGCACTTTTTTACGGTGGTTCTCCTCTTACCTCTCGGACAGGTCGCAGTCGGTGTTAGTCGGAGGGCAGAGATCGACCCCTAGGCCCCTAACATATGGGGTGCCGCAGGGTTCGGTCCTGTCCCCCCTACTTTTTAATATCTACATGAAACCGCTGGGCGAGATCATTCGGCGGCACGGGATAAAATACCACCAGTATGCGGACGATACTCAGTTGTATCTGTCCGCCCCGTGCCAACTCAATGAAGCGATGGACATGATGAGCCAGGGCCTTGAGGCTGTCAGAGACTGGATGGGGGTTAACAAGCTTGTGCTCAATCCGGATAAGACTGAGTGGCTGCTCTGCTTCCCTCCCACTAATTGGCCAAGTGTTCCATCTCTCAGGCTGGGGGGGTCAAATACTATGCCCCTCAGACAGGGTCCGCAACTTGGGAGTCCTCCTGGACCCACAGCTGACTTTTGAACACCATTTGTCAGCTGTGACCAGGGGGGCATTTGCCCAGGTTCGCCTGGTGCATCAGTTGCGTCCCTACCTGAACCGGGAGGCTCTCACAACAGTCACTCGTGCCATTGTGACCTCTAGGCTGGAATACTGCAATGTGCTCTACATGGGGCTGCCCTTGAAGAGTATTCGGTGACTTCAGCTAGTCCAGAATATGGCCGCGCAAACGATTGTGGGTGCACCTCGTTTCACCCACGTAACACCTATCCTCCGCGAGCTGCACTGGCTACCTGTTGATCTCCGGGTACGCTTCAAGGTGCTAGTTGTCACCTACAAAGCCCTTCATGGTATTGGATCTGGGTGCTTGAGAGACCGCCTTCTGCCAATTACTTCCACTCGACCAATTAGATCCCACAGATTAGGCCTCCTCCGAGTTCCATCAGCCAGTCAATGTCGACTGGCAACCACGCGGAGGAGAGCCTTCTCTGTGGCAGCTCCGACCCTATGGAACGAACTCCCTGTGGAGATTCGTACCCTCACCACCCTCCAGACCTTCCGCATAGCCCTTAAAACCTGGCTGTCCCGACAGGCCTGGGACTAAAGACCTCACCGTACCCGAATAGTATGAATGTTGTGTTTTTTAATGAAGTATTGTCCTATATGTAACTTGGTTTGTCCCCCCCCTCCTCCTGAACTGTGAGCCGCCCTGAGTCCCCCCAGGGAAAAGGGCGGCATACAAATATTAATAAATACCTAAATAATATTAATAAATACCTAAATCAAGTAGAAACCTGTCAACCCTAAAAGTCCCAATATAGATGAAACAAAGGATGGCATCTTAAAATAATACTCTCAACTCCTCCAGATTTTATACATTATTCCTAGAGCACCATCATCCATCTTGGATCGGGATAAATATTTGATATGGGCTGTAAGAGAATGTAAGACACTATGCTTAGATTGCCACATGTAACTTTATTTTTTTTTTCAGGTCCCAGTGAGCTTTTATTGAGCTAATTCTCTTAAAAATAAGTCAGGATTTTAGAATTCAGCACTTTTGACAATAGGTTCACAGCCTCCCTTTATAGACTCGTGTACATATGCTGTGCCAAAATCTTAGCTCTGCTGGACATTTGCTAGTTCCAAACAAAAAATAATCCTCCCCTCCCAACCCACCCCTTGACGATAAATTCTAGCCCCCACTGTTCGTATTGGACATGGCCTGAACTGAACCAAGGATCAATGAAATACAACATTGCTTGAACTGAATGAAAAAGTATGTTCCCCAAATTTTCCAGTTTCAAGAAAGGGAAAATTGACTTATTTTCTTCCAGATATTGCTACCCCCACATCTTGGTTAAAATACAGCAAGGCTGTATCTTTGTGTTATCCTCCCTTCCCCCACCCTCTCCCCCCTCCCCCTTGCACAGGACTCCAGAATGTTGCCTGAGGAGTAGGGTTGCAGCAGGGAGATTCCTCCTCTGGCTGCTCCAACCTCCCCCCCCCCTCGAACCAACTTTAAATGGACAACTTCAGTTCAATTTACATGAAACAGTCACTTTAGTCACCTCCTCCGCCATGCTTTTAGGGGGCCTTCGGGGCTTTTTTTCCTGCTCCCGCCTCTCCGCTGCCTTCCTACTGGCTCCCGTAGCCTCAAGGCTCCTCAAAGCCGCAGCGCCGGGGAGCAAATCCGGTGGTGCTGTTAGAGGAGGAGGAGGCAGCAGCAGTTAGTCCAGTGGTGGCGGGGGCTTTGGGGCTTCACAATTACCGTCAGTCGCCCAGTGCTCATCAAAACAATTCCAGGGCCAGTTGGCCAGCGCCTGCAAAGGACCTCCTCCCCAGCTTCCGGAGCCTGGGGCAGTAGAAATCACTGCGCGGGAGTTGAAAAGTCTTGCACGATGTTTTCTTGCCATGTGTGCGGCCGCGCAGCTGCGCACCTTAGAGGGAACAGTGGTTGGATGGCCAAAGGCTTATTGTATTTTGATTCATGAGGAAAAAAATATTGGTCACTCAGCAGCTAAATGTTCATGCCACTTTATTTTCAAATGATAAATGTCGTTTTATCTGGGCTGACTTGATTGTCATAAATGAAAAAGAATCACAGAATTACACAGTTGAAAAAGATATTGGGGATCTTCTAGTCCAAAGCCTTGCCCAAATAAGAGATCCAAAATCATTCCAAACAAATGGATATTCAGCCTCTTCTTAAAACTTCAAATCTACACAATTTCTAGAAGCAAATCATTCCACTGATTAATTGTTCTCCCAGAAAGGAAATTTCTCCTTAATTCTACATTGTCTCTCTCCTTGATTAGTTTTCATCTATTACTCTTGTTTTGCCCTCAGGTATTTTGGGAAATAGGTTGACCTCCTCTTCTCTGTGATATTCCTCAAATATTGGAAGACTGCTATCGTGTCATCCGTAGTCCTTCTCTTCATTAGATTAGAACCCCTTAATCATCTTCGTTGCTCTTCTCTATCTAGAGTTTCAACATATTTATTTTTGTACTATGTTAACTAAAACTGAATGCAGTATTCCAACAATGGTTTTATCAGCATAGTATAAAGCGGTACTACCACTTCATGTGACCTTGATGCTATCCCTCAATGCAGCATTGTTTTGTTTTGTTTTTTGCAACTAAAAGCACTCATACATATTTAAGTGATTGCCCACTAGGAGTCCTCTCATAGTTACTGCTGTTGAGCCAGTTACTAATTATTCTATACTTGTGGATTTTTTCTTGCTTAAATGTAAGCCTTAAGTTTTCTCAGAACTGACCTGAATTTTGTTATATAGCCCACCCCCACCTCAAGATCCTTCTAGAATCAAGATTGTGTGATTAATACCACTTTACAAAGCTTTAGTAAGACTACACTTGAAATACTGCATCTAGTTTTGGTCACAATATAAAAAAGATGCTGAGGCTCTGGAAATAATGCAGAGAAGAGTAAAAAAAGATGATAAGGGGTCTAGAGGTTGAAACATATGAAGAATAATTGCAGGAGTTGGGTACATCTAGTGTAACAAAAAGAAGGACCAAAGTAGATATGATAGTAGTTTTCCAATATTTGGGGGATTTGATAAACTATTATCAAACTATTGATAATATCAAACTATTTTCCAAAGCATCTGAAAAAAACAAGAGACCATAGATGGAAACTAATCAAGGGGAGAAGCAACCTAGAACTAAAGAGAAATTTCCTAACAGTGAGAACAATCAATCAGTAGAATGGCTTATCTTCAGAAATTGTGGGTGTTCCCAACATTGGAGATTTTTAACAGGAGATTTTAATTGGAGATTAGACAACCATTTGTCTGAAATGATATAGGGTCTCCTATTGAAGCAAGACTTGATGACATTCAAGGTCCTTTCCAACTCTGTTATTTTGTTATTCTGTTATCCTTCTTCTGAAGTGTTGTAAAGTATCTCTAGTGTAAAGAACTCATTAATCTAACATTAGCTTTCAGCAAAGTTTAATTTCTATTATACATGAATGATGACAAAATATTTAGAAAATAATATGATCTTGCTTTTCCTGGCTTAAAAAGATGATTTGGGAAAGGGAAGAACAAATGAATAAAATAATGCTTCCTCAGAACAGGGAATATTCTTAAAGATGATTGCCAATGGAATTCAGGGGCCTATATTTCTGCAGGCCAATCTAATAACAGTAGAAAACTAAGTATCTCCTGCCAACATTTTCCTTTTTGGCATTAAAGGTTGATTTGATACAACATTAGATTTAAATCAGGTGAGTACTGTTATTTTTAAATAACCAGGCTTGAGGCAGCAGTAACGGTTTTCACAGCTTTATTCAATGCAGGTCTGGTAACTAGGAGGATTCAGAACGTGGACAGCTCCTGGCCAACTGACAGCTCTTTATATATGGAACTCTCAGTTGGTCAGCCAATAGACGCTCGCCACGTCTAGCTCCAGCTGGCTGGTGCATCGCAGCCAATCACCTTGCGGCTGCTCCAGCCCCTCCCGTCGGCTGGCACGGGAGGACTTAACAGTTATTTAACTGTTATAGTGTGATTTTATCTGATTAGTGTTTAATGAATGACATTTCAGTTTTAACCATAGTATTTTATGTCTAGCTGTTTTGAGTGTGGAGAAGTTAAGATATAAATTTATTAACAACATGTCCACTGGATTTTCTACACAGGGCTGTGTGATACAAGTGGTACATACTAAATATCATAATGCAAAACATTTCCTAGATTACACGATAGTGTAATAAAAAGTCTTCCCCTTTATTCTTTTCCCCTTGATCTTTCTTAATTTATTTCTTCATTGCTTGCTTCTAGTCACCATCTTCTCCCCAAACAGCGGACTTGCTAGACTTTTGTCCAAAATTGGGTGTTGGTTGCTATGGTTACTTGGTAGGGGTTCAAGACCTAAAAAAACACAGTATATATTTTCTTCACAAAAATGACAGGAGGGGGGAAAAGGTTTATATTCACTTGTAAATGCACATGCTTGTGTACCAGATGTTTCATACACTAAGAAAACAATTATACTGAGAACTATATCAGAAGAAACCATTCTTTGTCTGAAAATGAAAAATAGCAACAAAAAGTCCAGACCAACAAAATATTTAGTTATATCAGCATCATCACACATTAAATGTATGATGCTACCTGACCTCCAGTAATTAATTAAACCTGGAAAGTTTATCACTTGATGGACTAGAAATATCAATGCTAACCAGCTACTGGAGAAAATGGAGGACAAAACTCAATACACAATTATTCATAATTTATAATTATTATAGTGTATTCTAAGAAATTATTTTAGTAGCTCGGTGGCTAAGAACTTGTCAATCAGAAAGGTTGGCAGTTCGGCGGTTTAAATCTCTAGTGCTGCGTAACAGAGTGAGCTCCCATTACTTGTCCCAGTTTCTGCCAACCTAGCAGTTCAAAAGCATGTAAAAATGCAAGAAGAAAAATAAGGACCACCTTTGGTGGGAAGGTAACAGCATTCTGTGCACCTTCAGCGTTTAGTCATGCCGGCCACATGACCACAGAGACGTCTTTGGACAGCACTGACTCTTTGGCTTTGAAATTGAGATGAGCCCCCCTCCCCTTAATAACAAGCATATATGTACGAGGGGAACCTTAAAAATATATTTTAATTTACTTAAATCCATTTGGATAATATTTTCCCCATTTTGTATCTCAATGGTAAGTATTCTGGGGCACTCCATATATTGCTAAGTTCCCAGTACCCCTTCCAATTGGCCATCCTTTGTACAGCTGGTTAGACTTGAACAACATTGACATCTGGAGGATTCCTATCTCTGCTCTATCCTTTCTAGCTGTGATCATGCTTTTCCTAATTGATATTCCAGAAAGGACATAATAGTTAAATAGGGTATGTTTAAATAAAACTCAAAAAATATAATGCCAAATACCATGATTGATGTCCTACATAAAATCTGGCAATTGTCTAATCTGGCAGACAGAACTTCCACATGACTGTCAATAATTCAAGAAAGCTATGCATTCCACATATTAATTAGGTGAGCTTTTCCATGTCCATATGTTTTGGACTGCAACTCTCATTGTCTTCAGCTAGCACAGCCAATAATAAGAGATGACTGGAAAACATTCCAAAACATTTGGCGGACAGCATGGTGGGGACGTTTTGCATAACCCGTAGAAGGAAACAAGAATGCTCTGTTAAAATAGCTAGCAATGGTCATAAAGTGTTTATGGAGAAGACATTACTGGCAATTACACCAAAATCTTTTTTCCTCTAGAGGTTTATCAAACATCATGCATCATTTGAATAGGGGATGGCCTTTTGGTACAGGATTTAAATAGATGCAGACAAAAAAAAAGGTCACATATGTGACACATTTTTCCAACAGATTTTTAAATGAACAATTCTAAAGATGTCTGTATTTAATGTTATCTGCTTTGAACTTTAATCTAAGCTTTTTCTTTTTCCATCTGATCCTGGCAGTAATTGCCAGGACTGGGGCCAAATGCTGAAGCTGAATCCAAGCAAGGGAGAGATTTTGTTAGTCGATTGTATGTGTCCTTTGTGCGTGTCGTTTTTATAAGTGTTGACTTACTAAGCTTCAGTTTTCTTCCTAGTTGAGTAATAAACAACCAAGGGCACTTTAAATCCAAAGTGCTTAAGATTCTAGGACTCAAACAACATTAAGAGAACACAAAACACATAAAAAGCATAGGATAAGGATACTGTTCTAACATAGGCTCCACAAGAGTATGCAGCAAACCCCTTGTCCCAACAAAACTTATTTCATTAATTTAGTGTGAATTCTGTTCACTCACATATAACAAAGTCTTTGAGGGAGGATTTACAGTCACAGACCTTATCTGACTTGGAGAGCTGACAGGCCCATGTCTGCAAAACTTGGCAAGGAGTATTGTCTCCTGCAAACTCCTCTCCCCTTTTACTCTTCTTTTATTTCCTCTGGGAGGGGCCATTCATCATCTATCTGTGGCCTTACTCCCAAATCGACCCCTATTCTTCAGCTCTTCCCTTCATCTGGCAACTCTGTGCATGCACACACTGGGAACAGGCTCCAGGTGTTCAGCTGCCTGACTGATATTTGACTCTGAAGGCAGCTAATAACTGGCATATGGCTCTGGCCCCCGCTCTGCCTCTGATACAGACCCCTCATCAGAGCTTTCCCCAGACTCCAGGGCTGGCCCATGTTCCTCCCCAACCTCCTAACTGTCCGAATCTATTGTCAGCTGCGCTGGCTGCTGGCGGGCCACAACAGATACAAGTAAATCTAGATCCAAGTTGTCTGTTCTAAGATAGAGTTCCCCAACATTTCCAGCTTTGCAGACTAACTGGGGCTGTGGGGAGGTTGACACAGGGGATGGTTCCACTGTGGAAGTGGTGGGCGAGCATGTAAGAGCATCCTCACATGCATGAGCAGTGGGCAAGCTTATGCATGTAGCTCCATTTGCATGAGTGGTAGGCATATGTACCTGCCACTTGTGCAAATGAAGCACGCACACATACACACACACACACGTTTGCCCATCGCTTGTGCAAGTGGGGGTGCCTGTGCATTTCACTCACTACTTCCACGGCCCAGTTCCAAAAGGCTCAAGGCTTTGTCCATGGGTTGGGGAACCCACTTCTAAGACACAAAATGAGATTTTACAAATTACTGGATACAATGCCCTGTTCATTAGATTGGGCTCTATGGATAAGCTAGGATTGTTCATAACCCTGGGAAAATCCACTGCCAGCCCACCTACAGAGCCTTATGAGCTTAGGAAGAAAGATTATTATTCAGCAACTGTCTACTTGATCTCCTCTTACATCTGTATCAGAGGTGGTATTCTACTGATTTAGACTAGTCTCCTAAACTGATAGCAGAAATTGTGAATGGCCGCACCCACCCGCCTCTAATGCATCCCATTTAGGCCATTTTTTTCACCAAAAGCACATGTGCATAAGGCTGTGCACATGCATGGACGTTGCACACGCTCACATTTGTTAACCGGTAGGGAAGGTAAGTGAATACCACCCCTGATCTGCATGATTTTTACTGAGGAGTGAACTGTAGTAATTCTTGACCTGGTCACTTATCATTAAATATATTGAAATGTGTGGCATGTAGTACTGTCCCAAAGAACTTCAAAATTTCAGATAGGTTTTAGGTGCAACGTGAAACATTACTGCACAAACATTACATAATTTTCATAGTCTTTTTCTGATTCTGGATCAATGACTTCTACAAAACCAGTCCCTGGTGTCATAAAAGTTGCAGACCATTGCTATACAGTAATGCCTGGCTTCTACTGTACTGTCTTTTTTTTACTGCCAAAAATTTGCATTTTTATTCTCCTTTATTTTAACTTTTGATATTAATTTTACTTCTGCAATGTGATTAAATAACTTATATTCTTAAATAACTTTATTCTTTGTCTGCTGTGTGGTGGCTGACAGTTGATTGTTTCAATTTATGGTTTCTTCTTATTTTATATAACTTTAACTTTTTTTACTTCATGTCTTCCTACAAAGTAATGTTGTAGAACAGGGGTGTCAAACTCAAGGCCCTTAGGATAATTTGGTCCATGGGGCGCTTAAATCTGGCTTGCAGGGCCACCCTGGAAATAAGCAAAGGACTGGCCTACAGTGTCTCTGCCAGCAAAAACGAAACTTGGGAGGGCCCACCCAGGCGGCTCTGTGAAAATGGCTGAAAATGGAGCCTCACTGAGTGATGTCGAGCTGGCCATGCTCCCTGACCCTCCCAAGATCAATCAGAACCCTGATGCGGCCTCAATGAAATCGAGTTTGACACGCTTGCTGTAGAGTAACTGTTCTGTCCCCCCTTCTCTGCTCGTTAACAAACGGCAGGCAAACAAACTTAAAAGGAACTCTCTTTATCAGTTCTCGGCTCAGACTGGATGTGAGCACAAAAATAACATAAATATAGTCTCTGACGAGATTACAGAATTCCAAACAAAAACTCTTACAAGCAAAGCACTTCTCCAAGTGTATCTTACATAAACCACGACCGATGATCAATCAATGTTGAACGAACCAAGGAACGTTGACTCCTGCAACCAGGGCATGGCACCATCCGTCCTTTTATCCCCAGAACACGCCATTCACAAGCCCCAGCTGCAGTATTAATCTTGCATCCTGAAAAGACTCACAGAAGACATCTGCTGAGTCACAACAAGTAACTAATATGCATTTTGAAATAAATATGTAAACAAGCCTGAAGCATATTTTAAAAGTGAATAGATGCATATATGACAATGGCCATAAGTTGTATACTATATGATTGAACTTGGGAATATATTTTTTAAAAAGTTATTGTTTAGCCAACAGATCTTTAGGCCTTAGCAACAACACAGATTCAAGCCATCACGCTTGCATTTTGATATCAGTGAAGTTTCCATAAAATACATAAGAGGAACAAACTGTAATGGGTTAAACAGAGGGTTGCTGTTTCAATGACTCAATCAAAGATGCAAGATTAGGAAGAGAAAAGCTTCTATTAAGAGATAAGAGTCTTGGTAATCAGCAGTGATGAGAGCAACCACAGAAAAAAAGCACTGAAGTTTAATGGAAATCTTACAAAATCAAACACATGTTTGGGATTGGTTAAGAATAGCTAAATAAGAAATACTGAATGCAATATATATGCATATTTAGTAGTTGTAGTGGGATCCGATTAGCTATCTTGGTTTGAGTTCTGAAAGGATCTTTGTTACAGTTTCTTTATTCTGAGTGATGGGGGAGGCAAGAGGGGATCAAAGTTTGGTGATCTAAATAGTTTAAACTCATTGTAATAGATAATACAGATAACAGATAACTCATCCTTACTGTTCTGAAATGCTTCTCAGAAATATTCTGTTTCCAAGTCAGCATTATACAATCAGGTTTGTGGTAGTTTTTTAGTTGTTAAGCAAATGCTTAAAAATTCCACAGGGACTGAAACCGAAGAATTTTAAGACAGCTATTAAGCTACCAATAAAACATTTCATGCATCATTTAGCTAACAATATTTGAATGTGCTTTATTACAATTTTGTCAACTTCTGGGTGGAAACATGGCAGACTAACATGTCTTCACAAAACAACAGAGAGATCTGGATGATACGCCCAACCTAATGCAGTTTATATCGATAAGGAGAAGCCATGAGATTAACCACATGAGCTTCGGTGGTAGAGGTGATGATGGTAGTGATGGGGGGGAACAGCTCTGGAGATCTTGTGGCCAGTCTATGAATAGAATGCAGAGAGCCACAGGAAAAGATAACATATTTATAGCTTTGCGTGAAGCCTGTTTAAAAGACATCTGATTGATCCATGTTTTAAAGCATGCTAAAATGGGGCAAATTTAAAGTGAAAAGAGATCTTCAGAGCAGTACAATACCCAATGCCACTTGTGGGAGTGTACCTTCAATCTGGTAAAGATTTATGCAAAGGAAGGATCCAATTACAAAGATGTCAGAAAAATTAAATGCAAAAAAGCTTATCAGGATTTTGGAGTAACAATTTTTTTAAAGTGCTTTGAATCTTGGAACTAGCTTTTAATAAATGGGAAACAGAAAATAAATGGACATTTTGCTGGCTTTAGCATCATTGGTTAATGTCATATTGTCATATTTAAGCCTCACAAAGATCACAAAAGAACTGCATATGTAAAACAAAAACCCTTACCTTATGCAGAAAGTCAGTCAATTTCTACTATCTAGTAGAATCAAATAACTTGATGGTAACAACTCTGAATTAAATTAGGTGCTAATAAAATTGTATTATGACCCTTTTAAATTAGCAGTGCCCATTTAAGATTATTTGGAAGAGGACACTCAGGCATCCGGATGTTTTCCAATGCATCTTTTCACTACCCTGCTTCTAATTTCATGCACTGTACTTTTAAATGCATTATTGTTTCAAAATACAATACTACAAATTACAAATTATATCTGGCTCAAGGACTGATTATGAGAAATGCTAGCACTATTGCCTCTGCTTGAATAAATCTGATAATAATAATAATAAGAGATTGATTAAGTTGCCAGTGGTTTCACGAGGAGAGTCCGTCTAAACGCTGCCATTAGCTTCTTTTGTTAGAGGCAACACTTTGACATAACAGAGGCAACTAAACTTACTGCAGTTGGTTACCATGGTTTTTGTACAATTTAAACTACAGGTACTTTCCAACAAGGAGGGATGGAGAGGACTTTTTAAAAGGGCAGACTATCTAGGTTTTCAAGTAATTTGGATGCTGAAATAAAAAAAAAAAGGTGAGGGATTTTTCTTCTGAAAAAGAAACACAGGGAAGGACTCTTCAATAAAAGTCAGAAAAGCACATGTTCAAATAGGAAGAACCCATCAGCATCTTGCTCATGATACATCATAACCATAGTTGAGGGAGAGGAATAAACCTTAAATATTAATAGGTTGCCAAATTAACTAAGATATATTAATAAAATTTATTATATGAGTTCTATGGAGATTCTCAATCATCCAGCTCATGGTTCCCCCAAAAATGCCCCCCCCCCAAAAGACAACTGGACTTTTTTTGAACAAGGAAGTCCAATTGTCTTTTGAAAAAAAGCAACTTTGGTCATTATAGGAGTATTAACAACTTTTCACAATGCTGTTCTCTGTCTGGCAGCAGTTTTCAATGTTTTTAGAAAAGAAAATCTGAAAATATTGGGAACAGAACTTTTGTCAACTATATCTTTCAAGATATATAGCCCTTCCTTCAAGTGTCTCTTATATGAATGTCACTTCTAACAAAAGTTTGTCAGTGGATTTTATAATGTTATCAGTATACTCTTGCCCTATTGCCTTAACTTTTGCTTTTGTAATGAAATTATAAATTTATACAAACATATAATTAATAATCTTCACCACTACTATAATACGAAATAAAAAAGAGATTTTTTTTTTTTACGAAACAGTGGAAGTTAAAATATTAGAAAAGAGAAGTTTAGAAGCAGTATTATAGCAATGGTGAGCTAACTTAAACCAACGTAGGTAGTTTATAGAAATTAAGAAAATATACAACTTCAAAATTAATGTAGAATTAAAATGCAACGTTAGCAAATTAAGGAGGGGTATCATAATATGTTAATCTCCAAAGGGTAGAAGAACCAAGTTTTCATAGTTTCCAAAAGGTCACAAAGATAGAAGCCATGCATATGTCAAAGGGTAAGCTGTTCCAGAGGACTGTTCCAAAAATATTCAACATCTTCCCCATCCTAGTATAAGGGAGAAAAAATCAAAAGCCTTTGATGTGTCCAAATATTACTATAGTTATTGCATACTTTTGGTGCGTGCTCTGCACTGGTTGGATTCATTTTGTATTATGCTATGCCTTGCTTCCTGGAATAAAGCATAACTACTGGGGCATGCTAGGATATAATCACGCTTCATAATAGATAGTTCCACACAATATGATCTGCTAAACCAAACAAACTAAATCACCATCTGACTTGTGAATTCAGTCATAGCTGGATGATACTCATGTGCATCTTCTCTGTTGTTCTCCCAAAAGGAACTTGCTGTACTTGAAATGCTAGCTGCGACAGCTTTATGCTACAATATTCTTGCCAAGGGGTCTACCAACTCAACACTTGTTTAGCTTTAAGTGCAATAAAATAAAAGCAGAAAGCCAAAAAAATGATATCATGCCTTTGACAGCCGTGGATGAAGCAGGGAGTTTTGCTATAAGAGCAAAGGCAGACAAAGCAGTGACTTAAATAGAGATATACTGGATTCAATTTTATCATGGAAACCTCCTGAGTTGGAACTAGTCAAACAGAGAGCCTGCAGACACTTCCAAGGACAACTGTGAGTTGTTGAAACAGCATCCCAAACTACTTGAGAGGGAAACTTTCCCTCTTTATAACTCTATAGTAAATATTTGATAGAATTTCTGAGTCCAAAAAAGCCTTAGTAAAACAATATTCTGCCTCCTTACAGCTCAACCAAAGGAGATGCTCACTGGTTATTTGTTTGTCAGTCTTTTTAGAAAACAGGAATAATTACAACTGCAGGAAAAAAAACAGATGCCAAACTAATTCTCAAATAATTTTAAGGAAAAAAATGCACATTGAATCCTACTCACAAACTTATAATTTATAATTTATGTTTTTTAACAATCTTGTATGATTCATGAAAAATGATTGGTAGAAATTAGACCTTCTGGTAGTTGACTAAATTCACACAAAACATGCTCTACACAAAAGATAATAATGGCTTGGTTTCCTCAAAAATAAACAAGCTTCATGATAGTTGCCCATTTACCATAGATTTAAATAGACATATTCAATTATTACTAAATCAGGATGTAATCTAATATAAATATGTTTACGAAGACTTGGCGTCATAGACAACTATGGAAAAGTTTATAGTGAAAGTTTACATAAGTATATGAAAGGTTAATCAAACTCCTGACAGTTCACCTGGAACATCCCAATATTAAAAATTCCCCATAGACCTCATTATCTGTAAAGCATTAATACGTCAGCATTTTTTTTTCTTGCCAATTAACAGAAATTTTTTATTGATGTAAATTTCCTAAGGAATACCCTTGGCTGAATAAATTAAGCAATGCATATTAGCCTGAAAACTTATTTGCCCATTTAATTTTAGTGTTAGGAACCTATTCCAGAGAGAACACAGAAATGATACTGAAAAAATTATCTGGCCTTTTTAATTTAAAGTCTAACAATACCAAGAAGTAAACAAATAGCAAAATATACATTTACAGAATCATAACAGTCGTGTCTTATTTTAATAGATATTTTATTTATTTGTGCCCCTTCTTTATTATTTTTATAAATCATGAAGTGGTGGTGAACATATCCAATACAACTTCTTATTCTCCTCATAATAAGCACCTTGAGGTTGCTTAGGCTGAGATAGTAACAGGCCCAAGGTCTGGATTTCATGACTTAAGATGGGAGATAACTCACCATTTCTGGTGTCTTAACCACTAGGCCAAACTGGTTCTGTTAGGTTACGTTTACTTTACAAATATGGAACTACAGTAGCAAATGTTACATTGAGAAAAAAGGCTTAGAAGAAAGTCTAAATGAAGCACTTTTGATTAATTTGCACTTGATTAATCTGCACCGATCAACCAAAACCGATTGCTTCAGACTTATCCAGAGCAATTGCTCAAGAATACTGAACAGCTGTTCCATATTTATAACAAAAAGTACTCACTGATAACAGACAGCTAATTTCAGATTCATGCTGAAACATGATAAAAGTTAATTTGGATTCGATTCATGCTATTTGAAAATATGTTAGGCAGAATGAGAGGAAACAAATGGAGTGGCTTACAGCACATGTTAAACTATATTATATTATATCACACAGGTGTTCCATGTTTTAAGTTAGGGATAGGAAATGCCCACCAGAAATTACTGATATGACTCAAAAAATGTGTGGAGTTAGGGACAAAATATATAGTGTCTGAGTTGGCCTGCCCTGATCTTTTTTTTTAATCTGTTTGAATTTTGTTAACTCTTAACAACTGCCTCGACCACTCTCTGCAATTTTCTTGGCAAGATTTTGGAATTAGTTTGACACTGCCCTCTTCTTAGGGCTGAGAAAGAATGACTGGCTCAAGGTCACCTAACTGGCTTTCTAATAAAAGCAGGCAAGAAATAATGGTCTCAGCCTTGTGCATTATTCACCACACCAAACTGGCTCTCCCATTCCTAGGGAAGAAACAAGGATTAGATAATATTTTCACTGTTCAATGAATAAAAGGTAAAGGTTCCCGTCATACATATGTGCTAGTAGTTCCCAACTCTAGGGGGTGGTGCTCATCTCCGTTTCAAAGCTGAAGAGCCAGCAAAAACATCTCCATGGTCATGTGGCCAGCATGACTAAATGGCGAAGACGCATGGAATGCTGTTACCTTTCCATCAAAGATGGTCCCTATTTTTCTACTTGCATTTTTACATGCTTTCGAACCGCTAGGTTGGCAAAAGCTGGGACGGGTAATGAGAGTTCACTACATTATGCAGTGCTATGGATTCAAACCACCGAACCCCCAACCTTTCTGATCAACTTATATTTTTGTTTACTGTATTCCTTCATCTTCTGGAAGGAAAACAGGGCCTTGCTTTGCATTGAAAGTACATCAGTTTTTCAGATTAATAGCTGGCATCTGATCGTGTATTTTTTCCTTTGTAAGACTTTTTCTCTTATAAATAAATACCGACTATTATTACTTCTGATGTTTCCTGTCTGTCTGTCTGTCCATCCGTCCATCCATCCATCCATCCATCCATCCATCCATCCATCCATCCATCCATCCATCCATCTCCTTGTACTCCAATTTAGAAAGAGCAAGTTATAAAAATTAACTGAGACAAAGCATTCTTCACAAGCATAATAAACTTTTAATGTTGCTTTTTTCAAATATAAATTAATATTTAAAATGTTACCTGACACCTATTAAAGCATCAACAGGGGTATCTGATGCCAAATTTGTTGCACTGTGTCCCCCTTGTTCCTGGTTCTGCTTTTAATAGGCCTTCAAAAAGATTTTACACTGTGCAGTTTTTGAAGAAAGCAAAATTTGGTAAACAGTCTGTGCAGAACTACGTGGTAGATTAATAGCTAATCCCAAGTGTACAACAACTGTACTGCTAATGTGTTTGATCAGGCCAAATATTCCTTTTTGGTCTACTACTAATCATCACCAACAGATCCCAATTGGATTTCTGTAATGTATTATATATGGGGCTGTCCTTGAAGATTCCCCAGAAGCTTCAATTAGTTGAAAAATTAGTGAATAGAATTCTAACTGGTTTATTAAGATGAAAGTCTATTGCTGTAATCTTGAAAGATATATGTTACTTGCTATTTTGTTCATATCCCAGTTCAGAGCAGCAGCTTACTTCCCACACTATATGCTTATGTATTTACACATTCAGATGGGAATATTATCAGAGTACCATCAATTAGTGAAGCACAAAAGAGCAAGATTTTCTTTTAACACTGTGCTGATTCTGGAGCCATTTTTAAAAGTAAAAGTTCTCAAGTGCATTTAGGAAAAATACCAAAAAGCAAAACCCAATGATAAATGATATACTCAGTTTGGTACACTGATATACCAAAACTGTGAGCCAGTTTATTCTCTGCTTAAAGCACTAGGCCAGAATGCAGGAGACAATGAGTTCAACTCCCACCTTAGCCAGCTTTGGGCTGGTCACTCTTTCTCAGTCCAACTCACATTACAGGGTTGTTGGGGAAAATAGAAGGAAGAATGAACATTAAATATATTTGCCGCCTTGAGTTGTTTATAAAAATAATACAGGTGGTATATAAATTAAATCAATAAAAATTAAAAAAAATACTGATTCTTATATATACAGTATTTTTTTTTCTGTGTTGAAGGATAAAATATTTCAATGACCACAAAGTTTAGAATAGTTAAAGATATTAGAAACAATAATCATGGTTCTAAAAGTTAAGATAAAACAAGAAAAAGAGTACAGACAATTTCAAATTACAGACTTAGATATGGGCTCCCAAAAGTATCAGACAATCCTGGACCAATAAGAAAAATAAGACTGATTTCTTGAAGCAATAATAAGCTAGCAGAAGCTCAAATGCTGTGTGGAGATATAAATTGATAATAGACTTGAGGGGAAAGATACAGAAATCCTTTGTACACTCTGAGCTTTGCTGTTTGTTTACAGATATTTCATTATCCAAGTAGGTCCATCATCTGTGCTTTGAATAAGCAAGCTCACAGAGCACCAAGAACTCCACAGTTGAACCCTGAACTACCGTATTTTTCAAAGTATAAGATGCACTGGAATATAAGACCCACCAAGACTTTGAAGAGGCAAATTTTTTTAAAAAAGTTTTTGCACTCTACAGACCTCCCCAAAATGGCACGTTTTTCACAAAAAATGGACCTGTTTTTTGTCAGAAAAGAACATGTATAGCCTTTAGGAGGCTTGTGGAGTGCTCCTGGGGGAGACAAAAACGAGCAAAAACCAGCCTGTTTTTCACAAAAACAGGTCTGGTTTTTGTTAAAAAGGGGGCATGAATAGCCTTCAGGAGGCTTATAGAGTTCTCCTGGGGTTGTGCAGGATAAAATGAGCAACAAATTGCCCATTTCGTGCTCATTTTTGCCCTCCCCAGCCCCCAGGAGCACTCTGGAAGCCTCCTAAAGGGTATGCAGGGCCATTTTTGCAAAGGGGGCAGGGTTTCGGGAGGCCAAAAATGCTGTATTAAGTGTATAAGATGCACCCAGATTTTCACCCTCTTTTTTGAGGGAAAAAGGTGCATCTTATAATCTGAAAAATACGGTACATATATTTTCTTCTGCTGAAAAATGACAACGTTTGGCAAGATGGAGGGCAGCAGAAGAATGGAAACACAATTGGCAAGAGTTGGATGGGATCAATGAGATCACTTGGAAGATTTATGAATTAATATTAGAGATAGTTAAGATGGCAAGCACTTGCTTTTGCAGCTTCAGGAGTGCACTGCAGTTTGATGGAATATGAAGTTAAGATGCTATTGTTACATCAAGCTGGTGATCTCTTCATTGTTAGTTCCAGCACTTGTTCTCAAGAGAAAAGCTCTTACTATAAGAACTTTTAAATGTTGTATTTTGTCACTGAAAGAACAGAAAGTTCATTTTGCAACTCTATTTACATCTCCTGCTAATGTGGATCTATATTTTCTAGCATTGCATCACATATTCATATACATGCTTGAGTCTAAAATCAATGCATACAGTAATTGGGAACACAAAAGTATTTCAATGTAAGTAGTCATGGACAACACTGGAGATTCTTTTCAATTTTACAGTGGATAACAATTCTTTTATATTTTATTCCAGTTTTAAGTTGCCTTTTAGTGTTAATCATTTTATATGCTAATGCTTTGTGGTCTCCATCATGATCAATTTTATATGGGTTTGTAAGTTGTCCTGAGAATTTTGGCAAAATGAAAAGATGTAAACTGTTTGAATAACACAAAAATAATTATCTTCTACTGTAGTTTCAATTCATAGAGATATCTAATTTTCCATGATTTTAGACTGTGGACAGAAATTTTAGATTAGTGAAGTTTTTAAACTTTGTCCTATTTGGTTTACAGAAAATATGGTTAGGAGGTAACATATATAGTTGTTTCCTGTAAATGGGGGATGGGGACTAGAGTTCTAATCAATTTTCTTTCTACATGCATGAGGATTCCAATATAATATAATTATGTTTATGGGTTGAGAATCGTATCTCAGAATATAAAAAGTCAATCATTCAAGTACATGCCATTTGATAAACTCAAGCTTAATTTATTTAAGCAATATGTATGTTCACATATAGACAGATCTCTCCTTCTACAAATTATATATGACTCTGCAATATTAAGCCAGAAAGAAAGAAACATTTCAAGAATGTTTAAATGTTAATAAAGCAAAACAAAACCTTACAAAAATACTCTAAAAGATTATGCTAACCATTGTGGATATTCAATCTCTGCCAATATCACAAATTAAATCCCAAAAGAAATGTTTTCAATACTTATTGAAAAGAATGGCATTAACATTTTTTTTAATCTAATAGATTCCTCCATACTTAAAAGATATTTATTTACCATGCTTTGCTATAGGCTGAATAATCTCACCAGCCTTCAATTTTCACATGTTGCAGATGAGAAGAGGGGGGGAAACCCATCTTGAACATGGGCTTGAATTGAAATTGACTTTGAATCTCTGAACTGTCAACACATTTTTTTATGAAAAGGTTTGCTTTACAGAGATTATAAAGTAGGTGTCATGCCTGACGCTTGCATTTTATATTCAGATTGTGGGCCTGGAAGAGAAACGTTATAAAACATCAGGAAGGGTCTAAGACAGCTCAGCTGTCATAGTAGAAACCACTCTGGGCTTGCTTGGCAGATATTGTGCTGTTGATGTCAGAGGTTTTTCACTTTAATTCACTGACAAGCAAAGAAGAACACTGAGAGAATATGTTATCAGGAGCCACGGATACTTGTCTTCAGTAGTAGGTCAGTCTGACACTTATTTTGGTGCATTAAAAAAACAAAACAAAACGATGATCTTGTTTCAGATTAAAATAAATCCCATGCCTTATACCCCAGAGGTTATCAAAGTCCAAGATTGATTCTAGGAGAAACCAGCTGGAAGAAGTTAGTAGACCTGCTGTTTCTTGATGACAAATGGGAAATTTACAAATGTTTAAAATAATATTTCATTTAAAAGCTATAATTAGCCAACAACAGTTTCTTTCAGAGAACTTACTCATGACTAACTGCAATTACCTGATGTTCCCTGAAATGAGCAAAAAATAAATTAAAATATAACAAAACAAAATTAAAATAAAATACTTTCACAGGGGGACATCAAAATGCTAAGCTAAGTCTATAAGTTACATTGGAAAATCCAAAGTCATTATAGAAAGATAATTGCAAACTATATTTATTCTATGCCAAGAAAATTAAAAGGACATATCCATATGGGCTCCAGGATTTATTTATTTATTTGACTTTTTCTCGCACTATAATCTTCTAGACAACCCATGCCCTGTTATGTCACCATCAGAGGTATTGCCTTACCTAAACAGAGTGATAGATAGACCAAAGGTGGTGGGAATAGGAGAGACTTCTGACTTTCTTTAGATTTTAGTTGTGGGAAGATGGCTGAGGAAATCAGATACTATCCTTCCTTCCTTCTTCCCTACCTCCCAAGTTTGATATCAGGTCTTAATAGCTCCATCTATCTATCAACTATCTATCTAGGTGTGTGTGTGTGTGTGTGTGTGTGTGTGTGTGTGTGTGTGTGTGTGTGTGTGTGTGTGGTGCGTGTGTGTTCCAGCATAACTCTGGAACGCCTTAAGCAATTTCAATCAAACTTGGTAAACAGATGACTTAGTCTCTGGGGAAAAATACAGTGGGGGTAAGACACCCCTTACACCCCTCAGGGTATTATGTTTTGTTAAGATACAGCCTGTTGTGCCTTAAAATGGCTTTTACCATACTGCCATAAAATGGCTTCTACTGTGCAATGCAGTGGAGTTGCCATGGTAATGGCTTCATGGTACTCCACAAGGCTTCCTCTGGTAAGGAGGAAAATCCAACATTAGAAATTACATTTGGTCCAGACATTTTCAACATGACTTTGATTATTATTGAGGACAAATGTATGATCATGATCAATAAAACATTACTGCAACTCAGCCCACCTGCACCACTATGAGACCGACACGACGTACTTTACACAGATTACATACAAGAAAAGAACTACAACGTCGAATGGCTTAGTGCAAATATCATGGACAAGAAGCCACTTCTAAATCAAGATCAGAAAAAAAGCATACTAAATGATCATGGATCAGCTAGGACTTTTCTTGACACTATTGGGGTCACAGGGAAAACATTTGTGACTAATTTAATTGTCACCAAAATCAGGGTTTTTCCTGTCTAATACAAGATTAGCATAAATACATAGTCGGGCAACGTCAGGTTATCAACTAGTAATCAATAAAAAAAAAACAATTATGGAATGGGGACATGATTAAACAGCAAGCTACCCCATTTGAAAGATATAGAAATGGCAATTTGATAATGTGACAGTAGGTTTCTGTGTTGCTGAAAGTGTTCTGGGTAACCTGGAACTATCATTAAATAACTGACTCAATTATTTATTTATGCTAGGTATATGAAACATGCTTCTCATTAGAACAAGCACCTGATTGGCCCTTTTACCCTAACCAGTCTATACTATTTATAACTCTTTGTATCAGGGGCCATCTCTGTTTGATGATAGGATGGGTGTTGCTTAGCTTTTCTTGCGAAAACATTTCAGAGTGCCAATACAACAACTAATACGTTGCAATGTATTTTTCTTAGTTATCAAGGGGAGAAAGCCCCTAAAAATTATTAGTTGAAGAACAAAGTTACACAGATACAGCTATCACATAAATTGAAAGCATAATTAAAAGCATTAATCCTTTGTTTCTGTGTTCAGCAACTTTACAATTAAAGAATATAAATCAGGTTTACAATCCAGAAAAATATATATAGTATAGTTAGTAAAGCATCTGAAATGCAGTTGCAGGAATTACGAATGAATATCTAAAACAATGGAAATTATGAACTTCTATATATACCTCTACCTGTACCTACACCTCTAAGTATATGTAATGGAAAAAGCCACTTGCTTTTCAGTATTGTAGACTCTGAATTATCCTCAGACATAATAAGCCACAGTAAATTAAAAAGTACTGGGCAGCCAAAAAATTATGAACTATAATACAGGCAGAACAATCTGTGTTTGTTGTTTTCCCAAACGTCTAGTCAGGAGTCTCAGGTGGCTAATGTGGGAGGCATACACAATTCAAAGCTCAAATAATATGTTTACAAAGCTGGACATGTTCTATGCACTTTCAGAGTAGCTGTGTAAGAAGAGACAACAGTATATCTGATTTCAGCTAAATAGGGTTTTTAAACTAAATTATCTATTTCCTTTTGCAGAAGTGGATGAAATAGCACAGCTACACTCTTTAGTAATCATTCCAAATGCAATTGAAGAATTCAATTTAATGGTAATCAGGGAATATTTAATTTGCATTGGTTTCCAATAGGTTGGCTTGCCATCTGTACTCAGATATATAGCAGATCCAAAGATGAAAACAAGGAAGCCTGTATTTCAAGTAATAGGAGATGCATCTTTAAAAATGTGTATTATATAACTGCAAAATGTTTGCATAAACTATTGTTATTTTTTAAGCAGTTAAGTGGTCAGACTGTTTAATAATATACACATTCTAGATAATAAACCATAGGAAGGTAGGGTTATTGTAAAAATAAGGTTCTATAAAACTATTACCATGGTACCTTGGTACTCATTGTAGATTGGTTCCAAGAGGCATGATGAATACCAAAAATAATGATTAACAAACACATTTTTCCCATAAGGAATAATGTAGTGAGTAATAGGGCATGGTAATAACGGTTCACCGACAAAAGTGCGAACGACAAAACTGCGCCCGACTAAACTGCGTCGTTGATGTCATCAACAGGGCGATAAGAGCGCGGAGAAAGAAGCGCGCTGTAAACCCTAAACCTAAACTCAACCCCTAACCCTAAAGCTAACCCTAAACCTAATCCTTAACCTAATCCTAAACCTAACCCTAACCCTTAACCTAACCCTAACCCTAACCCTTAACCTAATCCTAAACCTAACCCTAACCCTAACCCTAAACCTAACCCTTAACCTAACCCTAAACCTAACCCTTACCTTAAGTTAAATCGGCTTTCTTTCAACGCGCTATTTAAAGCGCCCTTCTTTCTCCGCGCTGGCTGTTGTCGCCGCGTTGATGACGACAGTGACGTGGTTTAGTCGGGCGCGGTTTTGTCATTCGCCCTTTTGTCGGGTCACAGGTAATAAGAAGATACTAACAAGTTCTACCTTGTGTGTTGAGTACCAAACAAACCATAAGTACTAGGACAAAATTTCCGCATCAAATTCATTGAATACCAAATTCAATGAGTTTCAAAGCAATTGAGTACCTAGGTGTCACTGTACTTGTAGTTGATATAAAATCATGGAGTATGCTAGAGTCTAATCTAAATAAATTTTAAATAAGACAACAAAATACATTACACTGCTATAGACTGATGCTGCTTCTATAATTTCACAAATCCTTACAATTCCTGAAAAGACCAATGGGAGCAA
This sequence comes from Thamnophis elegans, assembly GCF_009769535.1. NCBI lineage: Eukaryota > Metazoa > Chordata > Lepidosauria > Squamata > Natricidae > Thamnophis > Thamnophis elegans. The sequence goes on along the minus strand of NC_045558.1, from coordinate 18,901,378 downwards.
TATTTTGGTTCAGCGAACAAAACCAACTAGGTCTTCATTTTCAGAAATCTAAAATTCTGGTCTTTCTAAGAGAGGTATCCAACAATCCTGAACAGTAGAGTGGAACAGAGAAGTTCCTACATTTAAATGCCTTGGGTAGTTATTAGTCTAAAGGAATCTGTAATATACACTAGAATTGTTAAGTGCTGTTATGTCTTAAACTTTCAACTGCTTTTGAACTCTCCTTTTACATAAGCAGAGAATAATGAATTCCTGCAAATCACTGGCCAAACCGTATACGGTGCACAAGTGGGGTAATTTATGTGAAGAAGGATGTACTGGAATCAATGCAAACAAAATTCTTGAGATCAATCTTCATTGTACCAAACAAAAGAGTAAAAGACTTGATGCCCACAATCCAAGTAAGAGCCTGGAAGATGATGATCATTTATTTTTGTTTTGTTTTGTTAAATAGCCAATCCTTTCCAGTAGACGCTAACCCCTTTAATTTTAATGGAAACTTTTTCTTCTTCCTAGAAACAGGCCATGGAATTGTTGTTATCATTATGCAGGTTTTCCACACCATTCCTAATTTCCTTAAGGTATGACCAGGGTAAACAACTGCTCACCCAAAGAACAAGGGATGTGGAGCTCCAGGCTGAAATTAATAAATTGTCCTAACATGACAGAAATTGGATTTTTAAAATGACGCTTGGGAAGTAGAAAAATACTCATACATTCTAACTTTCCCCAAGCTGCAAATCGCTTCCCCCCCCCCCTACAAACCAGACATAGTATCTTACTACTATCTGCATTGCTGAAAGTCAGGTACTCCTAAACTTGTATAGTTAAGCATAGCTGTCTATGTGATGACAAAGAGAACGAATTCATTTCTCTTGTATTATTATACTGCAAATCCTACAGGAATAATAGGCCTGGTTACATTTTGTCCCTAGCAGGTAAATTCTCACGAAGGCTAGACAATTTCTCCATAAATCATCTTCTAGATGATTCGAAATCTTTCATTACCTGTGTAGGGGTTAATCCTGTGTTTCTGCAACATAAATAAGACATAACTGGCCATAGAAATAACAATTTTTGTTTTATTTATCACTTTAGGTGTTAGTTGTTTTGTTTTAGCTGACATATACTTCAATTTCATACATTATATTATATACACAAACACAAAGACAGAGAGACAGATATATGACATAATATTAAAAGCAGTCCTCAACTTCTGACCATTTAATGACAAAATAGCATTGGTAATTAGAATGAATTTATGACAGTTGCAGCATTTTGTGTCATCTGATCAAAATCTGCATCTTTCTGAGCTGGCTTCCAACAAGTAAAAACAACTGGGGAAGTCAGATTCGTTTAACACCCATAGTTAAAAATGGTCATAAAATTGAAGCTGGTGAAGTGATAAATCAAAACTGACCCAAGGACTACCTGTAGAGTATGTTATACTTTTATCATGGAACCTCCTTCCTAAAATAATACTTTATCTCATTCATTTGATTTTACTTCCATATTTTTATTTCTAAATTTTGCTGGTCATTGATTGAATAAATATTATTATTATTGTTACATTACACTGCAATTTATGGCTATAAAAGAAAATCTATAAATGGAAGTGATTGTATTGTTATACAAATATCAAAAGAAACAGAAGCAATGTTAAATGTCGAATTATCCTACTTCAGACACATTGAAAAAACCTAGTTCTCTGGAAAAGTCTTTAATGCTGGGAAAGGATGAAGGAGAATGAAGAGGATGATGGCCAGAAGGAAAATGGATGAAGAGATGGATTGCCCTGATCTATCAATGTGATCACTAGGATTTGAAAATGACTTAATACTAAATTATCTATCTATCTATCTATCTATCTATCTATCTATCTATCTATCTATCTATCTATCTATCTATCTATCATCTATCTTAATTTAACAACATCCTTAAATCTTTCCTTCCAAGAGCCTGCTTGCTCTCAGTAGCAATAGATATAACTGAAAAGGAAGAAAGATTGAACATGGACCAAACAGTATTTTATTTAGTTTGTCAAACATGTATGAGATAACAGGTGTAAGTATGAACATGGACATGAACAAAGGAAATGGGTAAAAATACATGGGGACAACAGGACAGGGATGGTAGGCACGCTGGTGCACTTATGCACACCCCTTTTACGGACCTCTTATGAATGGAGTGAGGTCCATGGTAGACCGTTAAGGTTAAAGTTATGGGGGTTTGAGGCTATAACAACAGAGTCAGATAGAGCATTCCAGGCATTGACCACTCTGTTGCTGAAGTCGTATTTTCTGCAATCGAGTTTGGAGCGATTTACCTTGAATTTGTATCGATTGTTTGCCCGTGTATTATTGTGGTTGAAGCTGTAGTAGTCATCTCCAACATATATTATTATTGGAGACCTACTGAATTTAAACAATTGTTGAGGAACTTAATAGACATGAGTTTTATTTAAAAAAAACTAGTTTAATGAATTAGTTTTAAATTGTAACCACAATATTTCTTAAAATCTAAGACCATTGGTTTGATAGCATAAGATAGCTTGATTCTATATTCCATTACTTTTATACTACCGACATCTAGTTTTATTTAAAATTATAGACATTGATAATATGGAATTGCTGGTTTAGCTGCTATAAAAAAATTCTCCAATGGATTCTGTACTACCAAATTTTCAGAGGCTGCAAAAGTGTCCTTTGGGTTTATCCATTCTATACAAAATCAACCACTAATGAATCACTTTAAAATATCTCAGTGAAATTGATTCATTTATTGCCGTTTTCATTTTCACTACATTTATTCCTATCCACAGACTCATCGCTATTTTCATCCACTTATTAACGTCCCATTTATCAGGACTATATAAATATTCATATCTACTAATAAAGATCTTTTTATCTGAATAATTGTCTTCTAGTGTTTATTATGAGCTGAACTATTTTTACATACATCTAATGATACGTTTATCACTTGGCAAAATATTAGGGTCTGATTACTCTAGTTAACTGTGTATCTGGAGTGTTTATGATATTGTTGCATCAATTCCAATGAGTTTTTGATAAATTTAAAAGTTTCAAGAGGAGTATAGATTAATAACTTATGTTTGATTACTGCTCCCAAATATTCGAAATAGACCCAGATTGTATTTTCAAACATAACAAAGATTGGAAGACTAAATTAAATGAAACAAAATTGGATTTACTAGGCTGATATACATTAAAGTAAGCATGTTCACTTTTTCTCTCCTGAAATATTATTTTATACTTTTGTTTGGTTTAGTAAAAAACCAAACAATTTGGTTCAGCCTTCCATTCTTCCAAGGTGGGTAAAATGAGAACCCAAATTGTTGGGGGCAATATGCTGATACTGTAAACAGCTTAGAGAGGGCTGTAAAGCACTGCAAAGCGGATATATAAGTCTAAGTGCTATTGCTATTACAAGTAATAGTCAATTTTTCCACAGTAGAGACCACAGTTCTTTTTTTATTAATAGAGGGCAAAATGAAATTGCTCCAGTTTTTAGCATTATATAGCTCCCAGTATTGATGAACAGAGAACACCAAGGAGTCTGTAAAACAGCAACCCCCAATTTTTTGGACAGCAGTGATTGGTTCTGTGGAGAAAGGCTTTTCCACAGACTGGAGGGGGTGTGGTTTCATGTGCTGTCTGAATCTCACAGATGGGGCTTCGCTTATTTGCATGGACTGGTTTTTGGCATGCCGCGGTCCAGTCCCAGGCTATGGACCAGGGGTTGTTGACCCCTGCTATAGAAAAGAGCACAACTATGGTTTTCTAACAGATAGAAGAACATATACAGTTTAAGACAGAAAGGATTAAAATGAATAGGGAAATTACCCTTTTCTCACAATTTGAAGTGAAAAGAGAGAGCGCAACCTAATTTGGAGAGGGCCTATTTTGTCTTTTAAAGAAGTCCCCTATTCTCACACTGTAAAGAAAGGATGATTCTGGGAGGTCCTAAAAGGCAAAAAAGGAAAAGGGAAAGTGGGGAAGATATTTACAGGTCATACAGAGGTTTTAGGGATCACCTTGTCTTCTGCTGATCTATGTTGTCCTACACAAAGTAGTGATTAGTTTATAAAAGACTAAATGAAGTTTCCTATTTGGCCCATGCAAGATTTCCTAAATATGAAGCTTACTGTGCAGCGTGCAAAAATAATTTCCCTCTTATCAAGCTTTTTAAATAAATGGTCTGAAATGGAATACTTTATGATAAGCACAAATAATTTTTCTCATGGATCTTGATCTGGAGTTTCTTGCAACAGTGCCAGGTATGGTCCCCAGGACTTCATATCTCTCCAAATAAAATAAGAAGATTCTATGGCAGCGATGGTGAATCTTTTTGGCATTGAGTGCTGAAAAGGCAGCATGTGTGTGCGTTTCATGCACACATAAGCATGCTTGTCGGGGCCGCAACTCGGAAGAGGAGCTGCCCAGGGGCTAGTCTTCCGGTTACTGGCGCGACAATCAACTGGCTGGCGCACATGCTCATGCTGGAAAATAAAAGTTCTTCCAGTTTCCAGCACTGATGCATGTACAAAGGCCAGCTGATCGTCGCTTGTGCATGTACAGCAGAAACCCACAAGAGGAATCGGTGATAACACGTGTGCCAAGCGACATTGCTCCACGTGCCATAGGTTCGCCATCACAGTTCTAAGGCATTCTCTTACCTATCTCTGAGAAATGAGTTGCAGCTCTCTGACTAATAATATTTCCTCATTGTTTCTCTCTTAACATTCTTTACTAGTATAAGCCCTTCAGTGATTAAACCAAAAAATGCAAAAGGTGGTTCACACATCAGTGAAAGTTATGTAACTGAATAACATAATTTGGTGGGTCCAAATATTCAAGAAGATATTTAGAGCGGGCTTCATAACTATCCACATTAAGAACGTGTCCAGACTCACATGGCAGATATTACAATAGAGAGTAACTGGATGGAGCTGTGCTTTCTCAAAAAGAGCTTAATTTATGCCACACTTGACAAATAGAATCTTCAATAAGAAAGTGTGTGTGTGTGTGTGTGTGTGTGTGTGTGTGTGTGTGTGTGTTTGTTTGTTTGTTTGTTTGTTTTACTACCGGTTCTGTGGGCATGACTTGGTGGTCATGGCAGGGTAAGGATATTGTAAAATCTCCACTCCCTACCCACTTCAGGGAAAGGATACTGTAAAATCTCCATTCCCTTTCCACTCCAGGGGAAGGATACTGTAAAATCTCCATTCCCTCCACACTCCAGGGGAAGGTTATTGCAAAATCCTCATTCCCTCCCGATCAGCTGGGATAGATGGGGGCAGGAGCAGTCAAAGGTGACATTTACTGGTTCTCCGGACGATTCAAAATTTCCACTACTGGTTCTCCAAAACTGATCAGAACCTGCTGAATATTACCTCTGGTGTATGTGTGTTTGTGTAAGTAATGGGGGTAATACTGAATCCTACATTCCTCTGATTATCATTAATAGGCTCATGCTTCTTATGTATGGTATTGACGCTATAAGGAAAAGCAATGTTCCAAATAAATAAATAAATAAATAAACAAACAAACAAACAAATAAATCAGTCTCTTAGAGATCTATAAAAAATAAAATAAAGAAAGGGAGGAATAAACCAATACCGATGTAAACAAAAAAGACCAGTTTTGAACATCAAATTAGAGAGAGATTTTTTTTACAATATTTCATGACATGTTTCAACAAGAACTATGAATGAAGACTTACAGCATTTGCTACACAATAAGTAACTGAAGCTAAAAAATAAAACCTTGTCATTTGATTCAGATAGAACTTGCTTCTTACATCTGCAAGCTTATTGTTTTGGAAGGAAATCTGATACTTACAAAGCAAAGTATTATCCTTCTCAGAAAGTGATTTTGTTCTCATTGCTATATGTCTAGGGATATTGTGATAGCATTCAGCTGACTAGAAACATACAAATGAGACTTCTTGTAGTGGCCCAGCATGAATTTGAATATATTGTTAATGAGAAAATTTTATTTTATTTTATCTAATTTACATACCTGCCCATCTCACCAAAGGCAACTCTGGGCAGAGCACAACAAATGTTGTGGTAAGAACACCACAAACATAAAAAATATATAAAAACTAACTTTAAATATTATAAAAACAAAGATTAAAAATTATAGATGAAGAGGGAATAAAAATAGCCAATTCAGGAATGGATCCATCTAATCATATTTCTGGGAGTCTGAGGTCTGATAACATAACCAGATCTTGAAAGCCTTCTGGATTATCAAAAGACATGGGGCTCATCTAAGTTCAGGAGAAATAATGCTTCATAAGGAGTGTGCCACAATAGAGAAAGCATGGCTCCTGAGGCCCATAAAATGGAGGTCCATAGCTGAAGGTATCTGCAGGATGCCTTCTATGGCAGATCTAATGGGGTTGTCTGATGTAACTTGGGAGAGATAATCCCTCAGATAGCCCAGTCATATGCAAATTCATCAATATAAACATCACAATAGCCAAAAGTTTTATAAATATAATTAATGTTCACATTGTTGCTTTTGTAATGAAAGATTAAAAAAAACATGACTCCACAATGAATTGACTGCATGTTCTTTAAAAAAAATAAAGGCAATTACTGTACGCATATCTATTAATAAGAACTTGATAAGACATGTGATCACATTAAGTTGCGATACCTCGGCACAGATTGCATCCTAAGTAACCTGTATACTCTAATATTAATTTTTCCAATGTTTATTTGGCTGCTTTGTGCTCTCCACAGGTTATGTTTTATTGCTACCCATGGAAAATGCAGTATGAAATCAGGGAGCAACACAGACCAAAACAGTTTTAGAAAACTGAGGTGTACTTGAGGTAAGTGTTGTCTTCAAGAGAACTTGATCAGAGGATATGCTCACATTCCACATAACCAAATCATCATTCATTAACAACTATAAGACTATACTTAAATAATTGTGGCTGAATCTATTTTGCTAAATTCATAATCATATGCAAATAACAAATACATTCCTGTTTGGCAGTTAGGAAATTTTCTCCAGAAATGAAACAGTGGCATATGTTGCCCAAACTTCACAAGACATCTCAGTATATTACACTAAGCATATTTTCCATGGTAACATTTGAATTTATGCTGATAGGAATTGGGCCATGGCAGAATTTTAGTAATACATTATCATAAATGTACAAAATATCTAGGATTATCATTCAGTTATGTCTAAGCCAGGATGATGCTAGTATTCTGGAACGTGCATTATTTAGTATTCATGACTATCACCAAGTGTTGTAGCTAATGTTTTATGAAGAATGTATTTTACAATGACCATGTTAATAATATCACCGGAAACAAATTCCCTGTGTGTCTAATCACACTTGGTCAATAAAGAATTCTACTCTATTATTATCTCATTGTGTACAGAACACAGTTAACTATTTATGCCACAGGTCATCCTTTTCCTTCCCTCATCTCCTTTAAAGAAACCATGTTAGTACGGTATTCCTTTGGTTTGTGAGAATATTGTCTTTCATCCAGATGCATTAATCTCAGAAAAATAAATGGATTCTGATGGAATATTTGTAAGACTGCGACTGACAAAACATTCAATATCAAATTTTAACCGTATCCACAGTATTCGTATTTTGGAAATGGATAGTGAGCAATAAATAATGTTAAGATGAATAGCAAAACACAATGAGACATAAACATTTAAGCTTTTCTGCAATTCCTACCTGAACATGTCCCCAAGACCTTTGAGCATTCCTTTCTTGGCTTTGATTTTATCCTTCTCTTTATCTCGATCTTTTTTCTTGTCCTTCCCAATTTTTTTCCGGTCCCCTTTCTCCTGATTGCCATTCATGTGTCTTTCTAGAGAATGGGATGGTTGGTCACTAGATGTGGACACAGATTCTCTACCAGATCGTGAACTTTCTTCTGTGTCTTCTTCCACTAAAAGAGAAAGGAAATTTTATCAGGGAAAGAATAGGAAAGTGTCTTTGGTGTGTGTGTGTGTGTGTGTGTGTGTGTGTGTGTGTCTGTCTGTCTGTCTGTCTGTCTGTCTGTCTGTCTGTGTTTGTGTTTCAAATACTAGAACCATAAGTTCTTTTGCAGCCTATCAGATTCACATATTTTTGTAAATGTAGTTTTGTTAGATTTAGAAAACAGAGAAACTACCCATTAATTGACAGTTTTTGCTGTCAACCTATGCTTTAATCCTATGCTTGATTTCACTTAGACTAGAAACATGTGATACAGGTTATAATATTAGTTCTTGATTTATAATATACATATTCTGCTTACTCAATGCATTCTAAGCAACTCAAAATTCTACAACAAGCGAACTTCAATAAAACCGGTTGAATACTATGGTAATACCAACTCTTGCTTCATGATGCCCACAGTCCCCCATCCCCAGTAAGTGCTTCACTCTAAAAGAATATCACTCTCTGAATTTTGATCTTGACTAATTTTAAATAAATAGCAGGCTAAAACCATTCTATTTGTTAAGGGACAACTTTTCCAAAACAAGAGGCCATGACCAAGGCCTTCTTGCAACTACTTTCCTTTTAGTTTCTGGGATGTTGAGACCAACTATGTTGCTCTTACTGACACTACTGGTATGCTGATCACGTGCTTGCACATTCTGTTTGCGCACGTACCTGACTTGTGCTGTGCACACAATCCACTGCCCTGAGACAACTAGCTGATTGTTGGGGCTCGCACAGGCACCACACACTGTGCACACTTTGCCATTTGTCATAAAAACAGGTATAGTGGGTGGGTGGGCCAAAAGAGCCACTGTACTAGTATCTTCTCAGCTGCTCCGGGCCACTACTGGTAGGGCTGTACTGGGCTGTACCCGCAGCAACCCACCTCTGCCTGCATGTCCCCAGTGGGTATATTTTACTTATAGCAGATGATTCCAAACATAGCAACAACCCATATTATTTACAGTGTTTGTAAATAATAATCACTTTGAATTGGGACTGGAACTTAATTTGGCAATGAGAGAATCCCTGTAATATAGTTCTCATTAGTTAGCATCAATTAACAGGCAAGCAGAGAGGTTCTGTAGCAATTATAGCTTTGAAGTCATATTCAAGGGCAAATCCATTTGGGGTAATTGCAGAAGTCAGGACACTCACAACTCAAAACCAACCAATGCTGGTCAAAAGGCTTCTTGATCACAACTCTATCCTGTGGGATCTACCGGGTGAATCCAGAAGTGCCTCTGTATTGTATAACTGTAAAGCAGTGTTTTTCAACCACTGTGCCGCGGCACACTGGTGTGCCGTGACATAGTGTAAGGTGTGCCGTGGGAAAAACACTTTATATATAGTCAATATAGGCACAGAGTTAAATTTTTTTAACATTTTCTAATGGTGATGTGCCTCGTGATTTTTTTCATGAAAAAAAGTGTGCCTTTGCACAAAAAAGGTTGAAAAACACTGCAGTAAAGAAATGCAGCTGCATCCAGGGATGAAGTTGAAACTACCCTTCAATCAGACAGTATTTATGTTTTGCTGAGATTCAATCTGAATTTTCTCTGTCCCATCCAGGCATTCATCGGGCTTTTCCTGAGAGTTCCCCATGAACACTTAACTGAACTTATTTAGAAATAGAAGCACTACCTCTGATCCACAATCAATTTCAATAGTGCAAGAGGACAAAATGATTAACAAGATCAAAAGTTACAGAGGGAGCCAGAAGGATAATGAGTGAGTGAGTGAGTGAGCATCTGTGTGTGTGTGTGTGTGTGTGTGTGTGTGTGAGAGAGAGAGAGAGAGAGAGAGATTTCAATGGCTCTACATACACACACAAATACACACTCTCTCCCTCTCAAATAAAAGTCTTTATATGTTTATAAAGTCTTTATATGTTTAAGAATATAGCACAGTCCTTTAGATTTAAGTTGGAGTGTAACATAATGGTGACACTGAAGTACATTGCACAATGTTCATTATGGGTTGGGCATCAGGTTTAGTTAAAAGGTTGCTTGAGACTTCACTAGTTAAATTACATTCAATAATTTTGTATTCCTTTTATTCTTTTCTCAGCTTATGGGCTTTGTATGTGTGTATGTGTCTAAAATAATAATTTGGAAATCTTCCTTCTGTCATTGTGAATCCAATGCAATGCATCACTGGAAAATTACTGGTTTTGGAAGCTGAATATTTCTCTTTGCCAACCAACAGACACATTTTTGTTTTGTTTTGTTTTGGAAAAAAAGTTGCAATGAATTGTTTATAAAGAAATCTTTATGATGTCGTATTGGGAGTTCTAAAATTATAGCATGGAACATGTGATAGAGGAGTACACTGATTTTGCAAACATAATATAATTGCTCCCCTTAGAAGAATAAGCTATTCATACTCTTAAACAATGTATGAAAGATAAGTTTGGCGGGAGGTACGTATAGATTTTAAGAGCTATAATCAGAAAGTCAGAGATGACTGCTTGGGATATTCCGAACATATGAATCACAGCGCTTGTTTTCAAACTCTTGAAAAGGATGACAAGAAACAGAACCCATTTTTAGTGTGTGTAGTCTGAAGCAAGCCATTTGAATCTGAATAAATTGGCAAACCTTTCTTATCTCTCTTAATTGCTGGAGCTTCGGCTGGTATTAAGTAATACAATAAGCAGTCTAGACACTCAACTATGAAACAGTTTCATATTCAGTAATTATGTTTTCTTGTATGCATTTTGCTTGCTTTATAGAGTAATTAGGAGAATAGCTTCAGAAAATTCGGCCTGTGGTCCTATTCAATAGAAATTATGTGCACATTTGCGTCATATTCAAAAGGGCAATCTGATTTAATATTCTATCTGCAGTTATATGCAAGTCTATTAACCAGGGCTATTTTTATCCTTTTATTTTTATTTAAAACAAAGGTGTATTTTTTTTAAAAAAATATATTGCCTGTGAATGAAGAGATAATCATTGAAGTTACCTTATTAATTTTCAGTATAGCATTATTAAAAGATAACAAGCACAGTACGAGGAGTTGTTTGAATGATATAAAAGGAATATGATTTTTTGAGCTTAATGCCAAAACTTCAGCTATGTTAATATTTATACATGTTAAAAATAAGAAGAAAAACGTAAACGCTCATCTTCTGATTAGGAACAGATTTATTGAACATAGCTGGCTTATACTGACTCATACATTATGTTATAGGGCTTTCTACTCTGTATAGTGGCATGTAGCATGCTTTCATTCACCTATTCATCAACTTCTCATGACACGTAAGAATTGGCTGTAATTTTCAATTTTTTATTTGAGAGGGAGAGAGTGTGTTTTTGTGTATGTATGCAGAGCCATTGAAATATCTCTCTCTCTCTCTCTCTCTCTCTCTCTCTCTCTCTCTCTCTCTCACACACACACACACACACACACACACTCATTATCCTTCTGGCTCCCTCTGTAGCTCTTGATCTTGTTAACCATTTTGTCCTCTTGCACTATTGAAATTGATTGTGGATCAGAGGTAATGCTTCTATTTCTAAATAAGAAGTTCAGTTAAGTGTTCATGGAATGTAAACAATACCAAAAATTTCCAGTGATTTCTAGTTTTCTGATGTTAATTGGTGCCCTTCTTGGCATTTGTCCCATGAATTGAGTTATTCAAGAGGTGTGCTACCCAGAATTATATATATATAAAATCTAAGGCAAAGTGTGTGTCTGTGTGTTTGTGTTTGTGTGTGTGTGTGTGTGTTACCAAAGCCAAACTAAATAGAACAACTGTGTCCTGTGATTTGAAGTCTATAATTCTATTATGAAACTAAAGCATCTATTGGGTTTTCCAACATAATTTAATCCAAAATTATAGATGACTTTAAGAATGTAAAGAAAGGAATTCTACATGATTTACTTACAGGTTTCCATGCCTTCATCATCCTCGTCAGCAACAGGTTTATCATATGATTTATCTATTGCTGCCCTGAAACTTTCATTGCATCCTCGTCCTCGGATTATTCGTGGTCGTGGACGATGGAAGGGGATGTCACTATTCAATGTCACTTCAGCAACTGCTGTCTGCAAACTTTCTAAAGAGCTGGATTTCTTCAGGCCTAACGAAGGGCCCACATCTCTGGTTGGAGAACCTTAATAGTTTCGTTTAAAAAAAGTTAATTAGAATTCACAAGGAGGCCATTATTCACATCCACAACAGTCTACAGAGAATACTTTCAATATTATTCATGTTATCTCTATAATCTCTAGGCAATTCTAGGCAGTTTTATAGGTTTAACCAATGAGTGTCAAGTCATACTGTACAAATTTGATAAGGTTAGCAACATCCCACTTTTCAAATTGATGGGAAAGCAAACTCATCACTATGGTTTCAATCAATTTAGTTGAACAAAATCATTACCAAGTGGCTAAAAAGGAGGGTGGGGAATTAGAACTCAGATGTCAGCATTACAATTTCAATGGCCTAGCCAGTTAATTTCATTTTTTGTATTTTTTTCAACTGAACAAAACAATCCTATGTAACTACTGGAGATGACAATCATTAGAGATTGTATTGACCTAAAATTTTCTCACATTCTTAAAATAAACATCTAGGGAAAATTCTGCCTTACTAGCCACTTTCATGAAGAGAATTTAATAAGCTGCACTTAAATATTACAGTTTTCCCAAGGGCTAGTCCACATAGATTTTTCCTCTAGAATTAATTAACCTGTATCACTATAGTTATTATACATAAAAACTCATGTCAACACTTATTATGGACTAAGTGGAACTAATGTAAATTTCCTTATCTTGATCATTAATAGAGATTACTACAGCATGGTAAAACTTTGACATTCACAAATAAACACATAGGGAATATAAACTAATAACACAAATCCATACAAATTGTATTAATTAAAATAACAAATATAGATTTTTAAATGGCATGCCAAAGAGTAGCTATATATCCAATCAACACTAGAAAAGACTAGAAATGGATCTTACAAATGTCCTATAGTTAATTAGGGCTCCATGAGATTCATTCACTACAAATACATTTAGTATTCAAATTAAGAGATCCCAATTTCAAACTAAAGTTAAGAAGTTTCTACCTGGCTGAGGTTCTATTATAGCAGGAATCACATGTGCTGATCGCTGTTGATAGACCCATATCCACAAGCAGATCAGAAAAGATAAAACTATGGTATTAGGTTAAGCTAATTATTAGAAAATAATCTAAAATATATGATATTTCAATACAAATGGTATTCAAAATCATGCTTCCAAAAGTTATCCTACCTAATGCTATTAAAAACAATGGCAACTTGCAAATTAAGACTAAAATATGGATCAGGAGAGAAAGCTTTCCTCTTGGGAAAGAGTTTTTCTCAGAGTTTTGGAGTGGGATTCCATCAGTATGCGGCTGACATTCAGCTCTATTGCTTCTTGTCATTCAAGTTCAGCTAGGTAATTAGTACCCTTATAAAGTGTTCTGTTTGCAGTAGTACAAATTAAAATGAAAAATAGACAAAGTGAATGCTGTTGATAGTTAGAAATGTGAACCTGGGAGTTAGAGTCAGTTTAAACTCCTCAAAAAGAATAGGTCTACAGCTGGGGGGCATTCCTTGATCCTTCTGGATTTCAAGATGGCAGCTAAAGTGAGGAACGCTTTTGCACTGTTATGGTTAGAATCATCATTCCGAGTTGCTCTGATTTGGTATCTATGCCAGGATTACATTTCATCTTAATTATTACCTGAAGATATGAAATTATCCTTGAAAGTTGTATAAAAACTGAAATGAATACCAAATGGGTTGATAACCATTAGAAGTTTCAGGGATCACATGATGAATATTTTAAACGCTCTGCAATGGTTCTCTGCTAGTCATCAAGGACAATTGGTGGTATTACTATTGAGTTTTACAATTGAATCTAATAGTGTTTCAGGCTTACTTTATTAAAAGTCTGTCTTTCCCACTTTAAATATATCTTGATGTTCAAATCTGTAAGAATCTGCACATTTGTCTGAATATGTCCCCACTGGCAAAAACTCATATATGTCTCCCTCGTGAAAGGATCATCTCTAGCATAGATAGCTTCAGGGATGCTGAATGCACTGCTTCAAAAATTGTGTTTAGCTCTCATTTTCTTACCATTTAGGGAAAAAAGGCTCATTTCTTTCTCTAGTCTTTTAACAGTTAATTAACTTTATTATTCATGTTATATTTCAAATTGTTGGATTTTGTTTTTAAAAGAATTCAGCCTTGAGTATTAGGATGAACAAAAAGGCAAATTTTGGAAACAACTGAAACAAAGAATCTATAAAGTCATAATCAAAATGAAGTCACATAATTTATACTTCTACCTCAAAGATCCCATCTCAGAGATCCCCAATATTTTAGGAAGCAGAAAGGCCTGAAAATAAGTAGAGGCAGAGGTCAAGTGTGAAATGAGGAAGAAAGGAAAGGAAAGTTCAGTGCTTCCCAGCTGTGTAAATAAACTTCAGGTTAGCTTGAAAAATATTTGTAGTTAAGTCTGTGCATTTGCCCTGGGAAAGTACATACTGTCAGTGGGTATGGAAAGCTGTTTGTATTTTACATTTGCTGCCATATACATTTGGCACTCAACAAAGATGTTATTAAATTTACTTTAATACAATCACATAATACTATTTTTGAAATCCTGATTGTTATTAAAATGCAATTTGGGAAATAGCAAAACAAAATTGAGGGAGGGAGGGAGGGAGGGAGGGAGGGAGGGAGGGAGGGAGGAAGGAAGGAAGGCTACATTTGGTCTTGAATGAATGTAAGGGTAAAAGCTTCCTTTTCTTTATCTGATAAAGTTAGTCCCTGCATCTGAGTATCTATAATGAGGAACAATCTTTTTTTTTTAAGTTACTCAATGATTCCTTACGCTTTTTATAAATGGGAGTTATATTAGGTACCTACTCATGTTCACAAGGGAAACTATTTCCTGCTACCAGTATGGATTATTGTGAGAAAAATATTTATGTAAGACGCGGAATCCCAAAGGAAAAGTGAGATGGGATATGACCTAATGTTCCCAGAGTACTGTAAAACTAATAATGGACTGCAGAAATGGTTAACCCATTTGTTGAACTTGGGTGGCCATCCAACTAGATGAGGATAGTCTGCAGAAAAAGAAAATAAAGAAATAATCCCACATAAGCAGAATATGTAGTAAGATAATTGTTTCAATGGGTTTCTTTTAGACAGGAAGTAATTATCAGAATTCAGGGTTTGGTTGAAGATTCCTGCCTTAATTTGACTAACTTAAAGAAATGGTTCCAGTAGGTTTTAAATATGGCTTTCTTGGGTTTAGGACTTGATTTATTCACAATTCAAATTATTCATAATTTTATGAATATAAATTATGGTTTATTCCTTAAAGTTGTACTGCATACTCCATGAGGAGTTTAGAGATCTATGTTGTATCTCTTCTTCAAACTTATTTATTAGCACATCAAACCTGAGACAGATTGGATTAATAACTAACCCAAGTCATTAGTGAGCTGTTCTAGTGATGAATGAACCTTGGTTTCTTCATTTCTAGCCCAACATATATTTCATTATATTATATTCGGTATAAATCCCTGCTTGTAGACTACAACCAATCTGATTGTCCCAAATGTGCTTTTTCAAGAGGCAACTGGACAAGAGCTGAAGAAGCTTCTTGGATGGGAAGCAAAATGTTTTCAAAGAAAAACCAGAAAGTCCAGTTGCCTCTTGAAAAAGCACATTTGGGACAGCTGAGAATCTCCCTAGACAACCAGTCTGGTTCAAATTCCTAGAAAGAGATATTAGTAATGAACAGAGCTTTAGGAAGCATGGTCTGGATTGTTCAACAAATCTCTGATGACCCACTATAACTTGTAAATTAAGGTCAGAAAATTTCTTTAAAAAAAATTCATACAGAACTTAATGACACATGCATTCACTGTTTTTCTATATATATCGCAAAAGAATATGATTTTCAGTTGCTATATTTTAATTCTAAGAATTTAGGAAATGCTAATACCCCTAGAGATTTAATCAGAATGCTTCTCTTTGAAAAAGATTGTCTTTAGGCATGAAATTAAGCTTTGCCTAGATAAAAGAGAAGATTTTAAATTGATCCAAGTAATGTTGAAATATCATTACTGAAATATATGGATACTTGTAAATATGCATAGTATGTAATCTTCTATTTGGTACTGTATATGTAGCAACAAATTAAATGAAGACTGTACCAGAGATGCTATTTTTTGTCCTAACAGTAAATAGGTAGTCCTAATGACCAACTACTCATGGCCTGGTTCTGATGTTCTCCCGTCCCCTCCCTGGGAATTCATATATATATTTGGTTTTCAGGGGGGGGAAAAGGGCATAAAGTGAACAATTCATTTCATTAACAATTAGAATGTTCACTTTATGACTGAAGCATTTGATTAACAGCATGTACAAAATAAGTTATGAAATTAGTTTGGTCACATAGATGACCTTCTTTCCAGCTATCATGACTTATAATAGGCATGCTTCATTATCCTTGTAAATTGAGGACTACCTGTAAACCTGTATATTGTAGTCTGGATTTTCACAGGGAAGAGTACAGTATATTCCAATATATACACAAAATATAATTCCCATAACTCAATTTTATTTCTCTCCTTTTGTGTCTCTATGCTATTCAGAAGAGATAAGACCATCAAGTTAAATTACATGAAATTACACTCAAAATTCAGAGTAGTTAAGTTTTATTGGGGATTGTAAGTATTGCTATCTTTAAACAATCCCAATTCAAATATAGCTAACAGCCTAGGGTGATGGATGATATTTTTATGTGATGTGTGGCTACGTTATTTAGAAATGTTTAGCTACTATGGATCTTTTGCTTTGTAAGCAACTTTTGGCTATTGGATAGGCATGAACCACACTGACTCATTTTCCATGGAGACATTTTTGGCTGAAACAACGCTTCATTGTCTCAATACACATTCTTGTGGTGACCACATTTCTTTCACATTTCCCACATCCTTTAACACATAACATGTGTTAGAAATAAAATAGTAAATATAAGACTCTTCATATTATTATTTTTTAAAGCTTTACAAATTCCTTTTAAAAGTAATGCACCTTCAACTTTTACTTTTACAATTATTCCCATGGTAAAGTTACTTTACTGATAAAAAAATGAAGGTAATATTTCATTAAAGCTACACAGTTGGCTTAACGATTCATCTGTGGTTTCCTGACATGGTCCTTTGGGCCTTCATGAATATATTTTCACTTATATTATTGAAGAAAATTTAATGAATTCTTCAACTTTTTAAATATAACACCAACATGACCATGTTTGCTCATTTTTTACATTTACCTAACTGAAATATAGACCTAGTTTACAAATAAGACTAATGAGTAGTTTTCTTTTGATTTGATATAAGAGAATAACCTACTTATTTGGGTCTTAGCTATAGTAAGAAAACTGGGCCACTATGTCTTGTTCAACAAAGTCAGATGGGTGAATGTGTAAAAGTTGCAAAGTGTGAACCAAGTAGAAGTTTGAATCTTTTGCACTTCAAAGGTGTTCATGAATTTTGTGGCGCCTAGCATCCTTCCTAATGATGTCAAAATATGGGTTCCTGTTGTGGCCCGTTGGAACTGCTGACAGACTCTGATAGCGAGGGACCCTATGAGTTGCCTCTGGAAGATGTGGAGGACCCTGGGCAGGGTTCAGACTCCGAGCAGGAACCAGAGAGGCTGATTGGCCATCAGGAGGTACCTGAGGAATGGAGCAGTGGTGAAAGTCAAAGCGAGTTTGTCCCTGACGTCAGGCACTGGAGTAGTGGGAAGGAGCAAAGGGAGTTGGTCCCTGACACAAGGCAGAGAAGGGCGGAGAAACGAGACAGACTCATAGGAGATAATCAGGCCCAGGTGGTTGTGATTTGGCTCCTCCCAAAAGAGTATATAAGAAGAGATTTTGGGAGGAGACCTTTTGCAGGACACAACCTGAGCTGGAGAAGCTCTTGTGTGTATCTCTTATCTGTGGGAGTCTGGTTTGCTGCCAAAGTCTTGTCTGTGAGTAATTACTGTGAATAAAGCGTGGCTAACAGTAAGCTTGTGTCGGCGTGACTCACCGGACCGGGGGGGGGGGGGTCAGAACAGGTTCCTAGGGTTAGAAATAGTTAAAAAGAAAAATGTATCATGCAGAAGAGAAATTACTGGAAGTATTTTGATAATTTACAAGGAAACATAAGAAGAGGGGAGACTGTTGAAGAAGAAAAGTATTACTATTAAAAATTGTTTTCATTTATGTACTTTTATTTTGGTATTTTATTGCTATCACCCTATCAACCAGTTTTATAATTATTATTTTTCTGGAAAGCCTGCAGGAGGTTAAGATGTATATCAGTCAAGTGCAAAAATATTGATGCTAATAAATAAAGGTGTATTATTTCTGTTAATGTTACCATATTCCTGTAAACACTGTTTACATTTTTGTGATTTTGTACTGTTTTGAATGTTGTGATTTCATAGAGTTTTATTTGTTATTTGACTGGATTTTACTCCAGGATTATTTCAGTGGACTAAGCGTGTATTTGTAATTAAAGTTAAATGACCTAAATGTTATCTAAGGTAAAGATACCCTTGAGTCGCACTTGACTCCTAGCTATTACATGCAGTTTCCTTAACTGCATTAATAAAGCAGCTTGCCACTGTTTTCTCCCAGAATGTTTTTCATCGACTTATTTAAAGAAGCTACCCTGGTTGTACTGCTACTCTATGCAAAGCTTGGGACTTTGGAAATTGGGATAAATGCAAAATTGTTCCTGATGATTGGATCACTGAGAGCTTTCCACCTGAGACAATTCCTTGTGTGTCTAATCACACGTGGCAATTACCTCCCAAAGACCCGTTAGATCACACAGGGTTGGCCTCCTCCGGGTTCCGTCCACCAGCCAATGCCACCTGGCTACTACCCGGGGGAGGGCCTTCTCTGTGGCAGCTCCGGCCCTTTGGAACGAACTCCCCGCAGAGATTCGGACCCTCACCTCTCTCCAGGCCTTCCGGAAAGCCATCAAAACCTGGCTGTGCCGGCAGGCCTGGGGTTGATGAGTTCCCCTCCCCTCTCGACTTGTATGGTTGTATGATTCTTGTTTATTTTAATTACGTGTATTGTGTTTTATGTTCCCCTTTTTCCCCCCTTGAGTTGTTCGCCGCCCTGAGTCCCTCCCGGAGAAGGGCGGCATACAAATAACAAGGTCTTACTTACCACCTATAAAGCGCTCCATGGTAGTGGATCTGGCTATCTGAGAGACCGCCTCCTGCCAATTACCTCCCTGCGTCCCATCAGATCGCACAGGGTAGGCCTCCTCCGAATTCCATCCGCCAGTCAGTGCCGACTGGCGACTACGCGGAGGAGAGCCTTCTCAGTTGCAGCTCCGACGCTATGGAACAACCTCCCCGTGGAGATCCGTACCCTCACCACTGTCCAGGCCTCCCGCACAGCCCTCAAGATCTGGCTATCCCGTCAGGCCTGGGGATAGGATTTATTCTCACCCCGCCCGAATGTTGAGTGAATGTTGTGTTTTTATGGTTAATTTCTTTTATTCACGTTTTTTTTCTTTTAAGTCTTGTCTTGCACTCCCTTCCCCCCATTGTTGTAAGCCGCCCTGAGTCCCCTCAGGGAAAAGGGTGGCATATAAATGTTCAATAAAATCTAAAAATCTAAATCTAAAATCTAAACTAAATCTTAATCTTAATCTTAATCTTAAAGTATTCTGTGTTCTAAAGGTCTGTAGAGATTCTCAGCCATTCAGGTCGTGGTTGTCCTAAAAGTACTTTTTCAGGAAGCAACCGGCCTTTTTTTTTTTTTTTTTTTTTTTTTTTTTAGAGCTGAAGAAGCTTCTTGGATTACAAGAGAAACATCTTCAAAGGAAAAAAAAAACAAGAAAATCCAGTTGCCTCCTGAAAAAAGCATTTTTGGGATATTTTGTGTTCTATTCTATGTTCACCAAGCTAGCCACCAAAGCCCAATAAAATAACTTCTACCAACTAGACCGTCCACAAAAAACACTATGAAACATCCTCATCTCAATACAAATCAGATGATTAAACCTAAGTACAGGGATTATGTAAAGCATTTATATAAAGACATAGCAATAGCATAATTTGCAAAGCAATTTAATCATTCTAGATCACAAAAAATGATCCCAAGAATTAGACTCTGCATTGTTAGTAATAGCAACTGCCCCATTGTTTCTGATTTAGACTTTGCAGACTATGATGCAGACGTAAAATTAATCTACTCAATCTTAAACAATGCAGTACATGAAAAAGGAGCCAGAAAGGGACAAAAATGATTGGATATACTTAAGACACAGCTTCAGTATCCAGACCTCAATAAGACCAGGTATTCTGCCCTAAGGCAGGGTTCAGGGGTGCTTGGTAGCAACCTGGGTCACTGGATCAATACTAATTGGCAAAGGCTTTATCAGTTCCTGTTTTAGAACTATTACCTCCAATTATTCTAGCCTTAAAATCTTTTTCAATTTTCTTTAACACTCTCTCAAAGGTGCTTTTCCAAGTGGCAACTGGACTTCGTTTTTCTTTGAAGACATTTTGCTTCTCAACCAAGAAGCTTCTTGGATGAGAAGCAAAATGTCTTCAAAGGAAAACCAGGAAGTCCAGTTGACTCTTAGAAAATTACCTTTGGGAAAACTATGACCTGGATGACTGAGAATTCCCATAGGAATTTTGCATTCTTTCTTGACATGTTTCTTTTAACAATCTGTCCAGCATTACACTTCTTGAATGTATAAATTTAACATTTCAAGATAAGCCTCGCATAATTTCTGCTACCTTTTTGTTCTTGAGAGCTGGACAATAATGGGAATATGGACACCTCATAATAAGTATACAGTAAATCTATAAGTGCATTTAGCTTATCTGAAACTATCTGTAGGATAGTAATTTAAATAAAGTTATCGAATGCTAAGTCCCAATTTAATATCTTTTTTTACATCTACTCGATTCACACAACGTATTTCTAAAGCCTATATATCAAAATGAAACTAATGTGGACAGAAGGAAAAAGTGAAAAATTGAAAACGTCATGAATTAAGACCAATGGACATACCAGAATCTGGTAAAGGAACTGTTGGGGTTCAAGTTATTTAGAGATATTCTATGTAATGAATTCACTAATAAACAAGGACTCAAATTTTGAGCACTTTGCCTTCCAACCTGTGAGTTCCTGGGATTAATGAAACTTCATGTGAATCTTGTTTCTTCGGTTGTGCCTTGAAATGTACATTCTTAGATGCATTCTAACTGGGGCCAGTGTTGTGAAATGTAATTTAGACAGAAGGAATCACTGGGGTAGCTGAAGAAGAAAGTGAGCAAAGAACCAGCTGAGCAGAAGTATTACTCATCTTAAATATTTTTTTTTCCAGACAGAATTCTCCTACTTTTAATTAATCTATTTACTGAAGTCTCCCTAATTTATTCTACTATTGATGTCACACACTTTTATGGCTCAAGATTGTGCTTTTATACACATGTAAGCTGAAGTCCATTCATGCAAGTGTTAACCACTGACTATTTCCTTGTAAAGCTGATCATTCAAAAGCATTTCATCTGAATAGCATGAACACAGAACACTAGAATAAATATTTCGTATCCTAAATCTGGCAGAGATATTTCTATTACTAGACTGTTACAATTTGAACCATTCCAGGTGATTTAAATAACTGGTATTGATGAGACGATAAATAAAATAAGCATCTCTAATTTAGTACACACAATAAAGAATTGCATTTTAACTTGGAAGAAAAAACAAACTTAAACAATGCAATTACTGGAAAATATCATTAACCATTTATCTCATCCCCTAGCTCAACTGAAAATTAACTATCGTCTTATTTTAATAAATTCCTGTTGTTGTTCCAGAGATTTATTGTTGGCATTATGACAAGATGAATATGGAAATAACCCATCATACTTCCTGTCTGCATAACACTGAATAAATGAGCCTTACTCAATTGCTACCGAATAATACACTTCTGACCTTTGGAATGAACTATAAGCATTGAAAAGGATTAGGCAATTTAAGTCAATTGAAGCAAGAAAACAATCTTAAAAATCTATTACAACAGATTCCATCCAGGCAAGAACATCACTTTCCATTGGATTAATACAAATAAACTCAACTGCAGCTTTTAAAACAGGTTCTAATTTATTCTTCCAATGTAAACATGATCTACTTTCTTGTACTTTATAGTCTTCTGTGAAATACATTCTGTTTTGCAGATATCAAAACAGAATGAAGTTATTCATTTTAATAACCTCTGTTAATATGGTAAAGATGTGTCAAAGTGTTCCACACTTGGCCAAAAGTTCATATGAAAGTTCTATAAGTAAAAAGAGTATATAAGTATTAAGAAGGAAATTGTTAATGTTTGGTCAATGTGCTCTTGGGATGCTTTGGGAAAAGAGATCAGAATGGAAGCTGCAAAAACGCGAAGAAAGGGAGAGCTGATAAGAAGAAAGTGCCATGGGATGTATGATTATGATGGCAGATTCTATGCTAGTTATGACTATCGTGACTGATTCAATTCAGCTGTGGGTTTTGTTGAGTTTGAAAATAAAATCATTCAAATCTAAACACAAATGTGGCAGAAAGAAGAAATTACAAAAAAGAAGCTTAATGTTGAAGTATTTTGAGTATACTACCAAGCATACTATGATAAAACTAGAATATCAACAAAAGCTTAGTGCAGGCAAAAATGTAGCAGAAATATACAGAATTAAGAAGAAAATGGAGACTATATTTTCCTTATATTGTCAATACATCACTTAGATTCATGCCTATTTGTTGAGAGAATAGTCATACTGGTGGTAGAACTCAGCCAATGGCATTTACATTTAAACTTTCAGTGCTTTAATAATGCCTCCTACAGCATGATTATTGTATAATGTAGACCAACAAGGCTGTAAAAAGTTTCTGTTATCTTTTCATCTTCACATTACAGCATTTGCTTTATAACAACTTAAAATTTTACTACTTCTTTTAAAATAAGTTTTTTCACTTGACACACTTTACAACATGATGATGATATTAGGGATAAAAATGAGTTTTCTGTTATTTGTAGAGAGGCAGACACACAAAACTAG
The DNA here is from genome assembly GCF_009769535.1 of Thamnophis elegans. NCBI lineage: Eukaryota > Metazoa > Chordata > Lepidosauria > Squamata > Natricidae > Thamnophis > Thamnophis elegans. The sequence goes on along the minus strand of NC_045558.1, from coordinate 18,878,243 downwards.
GAATATATTGTTCAATGATTAATGTTAGAAACAAGTAATGTTTTTATGATTCTAAGATGACTTATCCAAAATTAAATTAGTTTCACTGGTATGGAAAGTTACTACATACTCTTGATCTACCCTAATTAAAGCAACATTCTATAAGTCAAAAGTTTACTTGCATTAATAAATTATGAAGGTTCATAACTGCAGCTGAGGCATTATTTTAATTGCTAATAAATTCATCCTTTCTAATCTGGAATCATGACAATTACCCAAAAAGCAAAATATCTCTAATGCATAGCTTGTGAAACAGTTTGATTATTAGTAGGGTTTTGTTCTAATTCTTTACAAGCCAAAGAGATGCCAGGATGAACAGTGAATACAGCAACATTCATTACTGCTTACTAAACAATGAGATGATAGCTTGATTAAGGAATTTCCAAGCGTGGTAGAATTTTGTGGTTAAAAGCCACATTTCAAAAATTTAACCTGAGAAGTGCCTTAGATAAATGTTCAAAATTCATAAGCCAAGTCTGAATTCCAATGATGAATCACCCGAAGAGCTCTCCAAAGTATTATCTTTTTAAGAACTCTATTTAATTGGTAGGCTTAATTGCTAAAATTTCCTTATCCTTATGGTTGTTTTCAAATATTATAAATTAGAGTGTGTATAATATTTGAATTCTGGGAGAGTAAAAAGATTCATGCAACTGTTGACATATTATTTTCACATGCACTGTGATTGGCAACCCTGTAATCGTCGTAAGCTGATGTCAATCATCCTACAGTTAATGCTTACCTGTTCTCTGGCCATCCATTGTACTGAGCTTAGTCTCGTCAGCTACTGTTAAAAGGTAAATGTATAATGGTTAGCCTTGTTAGTGCCCACATCCCTCATGCATCCACTGTTTATTTAGAGGACATTGCCAATATCACTACTCATGCAAATATGTCATATTATTCAAATACTTTTAAGGGGCAAAATGAAATCCTAGAGAAAAATATTTAGGAAAATTCATGCTTTTGCGTCAGTCATCTCTAGATCACAGGCAAACTTAATATGTTATTCACATGCTAGCATGTCTCAATTAGCCGAGGCAAGATTACCACATATCAGCAAGTAGCAATTTGAGTTTTAAAAGTCCCAGTGGGGTTATAAAAACAGTAAATGTCTACAAATTTATTACATTTTTTCACACTTAAAAAAACATATCAAAGCTCATGAATCTTCCCAAGGGATATGTAAAAAGGCTTGGTAGAAAGGCTGAATTTGAATTATTAAATGGGTTACTAGATTTACTATTGCTAGCTTTCCTTCATTATCCCTGAGATATGAACCTGTAGGATTTCAAGATTAGTTTCTGCTGTCAGACTCATGAACTTATTGAGAATTTAGAAATTAAGCTAATAAAATGGGAGTAGCAATTTTATATGAATACTAATCACTAATATTCCAGAAGACTTTTTCCTTAAAAAGAATTCATCCCCATCATATATAAATAAACTACTATCTTTTAAGAGAAACATATCAATTATGTTGTGGTATCTTATTTCAGAAGAAAGATGTACATTAATCTGACTAACTTCTTTAAAGTAAGAGACATTGTAGGTTACATTTTTCCATTAAGATCTGTGATACTTTAAAGTGGTCACAACACTCTAGTAGATATGTATGGGGGTGAAGGTGCTCACACACGCACAAACATGCCCATGATTGTGTGTGTGTGTGTGTGTGTGTGTGTCTGTGTATTTATAGGCATGTGTACACACTCTATCTATCTATCTATCTATCTATCTATCTATCTATCTATCTATCTATCTATCTATCTATCTATCTATCATCTATCTATCTATCCTGACACACACTCCCTCAGCCAAGAAACAAATGGCTCTTGAGTTGGACATGACTGACAGAGAAGCCTTTACCATTTATCCCAAAAGTGCTTTTCCAAAAAACAACTGAGCTTTGTTTTTCCCTGAAGATGTTTTGCTTCTCCTTCAAGAAGCTTCTCCAGTTCTGATTTTAATCCGAAGCGAAAAAGGATAAGAAGTGAAACGTCTTCAAGTAAAAACAAAGTCCCGTTGTTTTTTGAAAAAGCACCTTTGGGACAACAAGGAGCTGGATGTCTGAGAATCTCTGTAGAGTTTATCTTTTATATGTTCTATACCAGTGAAGGCGAACTTTTTTTGGCTCCCATGCCAAAAGCGGAGGGAGCACAGGGGGTGTCATGCGCCGGCTGCCACACCCAAAATGCTGTGCGCATGACCCCCCCAATTTTGCTGTGGTTTTTTTAACCCTCCCCAGACTCCAGAGGCTTTCTAGGAGCATGAGGAGGTCGAAAACAGCCAGGACGCCCTCCAGAGGCCTCAGGAGCTTCCCTGTAGCCTCTGGAGGGAGAAAAATGGACCTATGGGGAACCCAAAGGTCACCATTCCCGAACGTCTGTTTTTCGCCTTCAGGGGCCTTCAAGAGGCTTCCCTGAAGGCTCTGGAGGGCAAAAAATGACCCTATGGCCAAACCAGAAGTCTGTTCCCAAACTTACGGTTCACCTGTAGGGCCGGTTTTTCGTGCTTCCATAGGGCGAAAAATGGCGTCAAAAGAAGGCCGAGGTCAGCTGGCCAGCACACTGTCCCGCTGACAGGACAACGCCTCACGTGCCCAGACAAATGGCTCTGTGTGCCACCTGTGGCACGCGTATCATAGGTTTGCCATCACAGTTCTATACAGTAATCTGACCTACTGATAGCTGACACTTATAACTGCTGATCTTTTCTCAACATCAGCCTTTTCTGATGAAACAAAATTTTATTTCAATGAAAAACAATAATTCTTTTAGTTTGTAGGTGTCTCCAGCCTTTTCATTCTTTCAGCTATGATAGACTCTTAGAATTCTTTAGAAGGCAGTGTTTAAGCTGGGCTGAGGCTGCAAGTCAATGGACCACAATTCTGCCATTCCTCACTTTTTTACACTACCTTAACACAGTTCAAAGCCATTGCTATCTTTTTGCTGAAATTACACCTAAGTGTAAACTGAAGACTCACTAGACCCATGAGCAGTGTCACAAGCAGATGACTCTAACCACATTCCTATCATTTACATCCAACCATGCAAGCCGTGGACGCTATCATTTGTAAAGTTGAAGGACAGATCCATCACATGCTGGCCACCCCCATCCCCTCCGGGGGAGGAAAGTCCCAATACATCACATGATGATGGCGTGACAATGTGAGTTTGACACCTCTGTTCTATAACATGTGCAGTTGCCATGGAAGGTTATTCTTTCAACCAAGTCCCATTTACTTTCCCTGAAAGCGTTTAAGTCAATCACTATTGCCTTTAGCAACAAATGACATTACAAGTAATGGGACTAAACATCCCAGCTGTTAAATGATTAAAGATTAAGCTAAAGCCGAATGTCTAAGCTTCTTAGAATTATGTTTGAATCGTTCGTTAGAGAAAAGGTTTTAGCAATGCTAGAAACAACGAGAAATATGTTGTGCAGAATTATTTTGAAATACAATTTTGAATTATTTGGGTTTTCCATCTCCTGAAAAACTACCTATTCAAAGATGTTTACAGCTGCTGTATATACTGAACAATCCTGTAACACCTAAATCTGTATAAACATAACATGTTAAATAAACATTAAAATTGCTGAAGCATATATAATGCACTTAGCTTGATCATATTTAAATTTTTTCATGCCACATATTGAACTCAGCTGTATGGGATAATCAACTGCATAATATTACAAATAATTTAAATGCCAACAGGAAGCAGGAACAAGGAAAATGATATCAATGTACCGTTGAAACACAACAATGAACAAAGAAGGAGTATGACTAATACCTAAGTCCATGCTTTTAGATTTCCGTGTTTTAACGATGTCTAATTGGTTGGCATCTGAAAACTGCTTAGCACGCTTTTCTGACATGCTCTGGCGTCCAAATCCTTCTCGTTGGAAAGTCAATCCTGGATCCATATCTGGACTTAATACGCTTTTAAAAAATATAAGAATAAATAAATATAAAGAAAGCTTAACTAAATCATACATTTATTTTATATCATTAGCTTATCAATAAGACTAAAAAAAAGTTGGAAATCATGAGAGGATATTTTACTTTATTATTTTTATTTTACTTTACTATTTTAGATTTTCTTTTATTTTATCATTGAATTTTACTTCATCTCCATGAATATAGAATTATTAGCCTTTTAATCCAGATTTTAAAACAAGCTTAAAGTAGTCTAATGTTCAGATTAATTTATAACTCATAAACTGTCGTGAAAATGGTTCTTTTTAATTTTTTTCTGCTGAAAGGAAGATAAAGATACTAAATGCGAAATAATGAAATAGAAATTCAAAATTCATCCTCCTCAGTCTGAAATTCTGCCGGTGAATTGCAGGTGGAAATATGATGTCTGACTCTCTAGTTGGTTCTTAGACTTATCACTTTTTTTAAAAAAAACATTAGATTGAACAAACTACATAAAACTTTTAGATTGAATATCCATATAGAAAGAGTGGGTTTCTCCTTTGTAGATTAAGATTTTCCAGAAATATATAAACTCTCAATCTGAACTAACTTGTTGGATAGTATGTGATGGTGTGTTGCATTGTTGAAGATCTGTAATAGCACAGTGGCTAGAATGTAGTACTGCTCACTAGTACTGCTACCTAGCTCTGCCCACTACTTCGATCCTGACTGGCTCAAGGTTGACTCAGCTTTCCATAGTTCCAAAGTCACTAAAATGAGGACCCAAATTGGTGGGGGCAATATGTTGACATTTGTAAATCACCCAGACAATGCTGTAAAGCACTATGGGACAGAATATAAGTGTAAGATGGTGAACTTATCAGCGGATATGCAAGCTGGTCCGCTAGCTTGGCTCCAGCACACATGTGCATGCTGGCCAGCTGATTTTCACCTGGCCTGCCCACGCTGCCCTTTCCTTTCCAGGAGCTTCCACATGATGCCAGGTAAGTACAGAGCCCATACGGGAGCTCTGGGAGAATGTTTTCAGCCTCTGGAGGTGGGGAGGTCATTTTCACCCTCTCCAGGCTCCAGAAAAGTCTCTGGTTAAAAATAGACCTGCCAGACCCACCAGAAGTCGGTAAATGGACCGTTTCCCAGGTACCAAAAAAGCTGTCCGTGCATGCATGGGGCAGCGAGGTTGGATGGGTCATGCACTTATGCACAGGGGGCACAGGAAGGGGAGGTGATTAAATTATTGGTGTGGGCACACATGTGCGCGCGATAGCATGTGCACATGTGCTTTTGGCACCCAAGGTGAAAAAGATTAGCTGTCTCTGATCTAAGTGCTATTGTACTTTGTTCCTGTACTGGTAAGCAGAAAACAATGTAAAATGTCTTTTGCCCTTTATAGCACTGACAGCTCACATCAGCCTTTCAGACATTGTTGAACTTCAAATCTCATCAGCCTTAGCCTATATAGCCCATGGATGGTAATTATTGAGTTTTTCACTTAGTGTTTAGGAGGAACAATGTCTGAATTTTTTAGGAGGTTCTAATCTTTTTTTCTAATTCTAACAGAATATATCCATTTTTTTAAAAAATAAACAACATTCACATTTTAACCAAATTGCATCAAACTTTTAATTCAAATCAAACTCTGTTGCACACATTGGTCAATCAGATGATCCTAGAGTAGTTGTTCAATCCTGTTCGGAATAGAACTTCATTCCACAGAAATAAAAACAATTTTCAAACAGCAAATAAATGCCATTTATTTACAGATAGTCCTCAATTTACACCATTCACTTAGTGACCATTTGAAATTACAATGGAAGTGACTGTTTTTCCATTCTTAATGACCATTATGGTCATGTGATCAAATTTCAGGGGCTTGAAAACTGGTATGTATTTAGGAAGGATATTATATCCAGGGGTCATGTGATCATCTTTTCCGACCTTCTATAAGGAAAGTCAGTGAGGAAGCCCAATTCAATTAACAACTGCGTTACTAATTTAACAACGGCAATGATTCACTTAACAACTGTGGCAAAATGTCGTAAAATGTCAGAGAGAATAATCCACCGAAAAGGATTAAACCATCAAGATAGATTTCCAGAGAATAAATCATTTTAACGAATGAATGGATGGATAAATCAATCACCATACTAGTGTATCAGCTATGCTAATTTTCTAACTGGAGTGTAATAAGTACAAAAAACAACAACAACCCAGATTGTTTTAAAGAGTTCTGCCTATTTTCACAAAATATCTGATCTGCCAGACTGGTTCCCTACAAAAAATAATTTCATAGAGGTGGACTGAATATCTATAAAATGTCATACTCAGGATTTACTAAAAGTGTACAAAAGCATTATGTTGCATTTTAATAAGACATTTCCAAAATGGTTAGTCACCTGTTGTAAAACTTAGTGAAACCAAACAATATCTCACATTAATAGTTCTTAATATTTCAGATCAATATTAATGCCACTTCATATTATCCTTTATTCATTAAACATGAAACTTAGCGAACTGAACATTCAAAAATGCATTACAAATGCCATTGACTGGTACTAATGGTTGATACGGGTTGCTGCCTGCATTCTAGGCATCAACCAAGTACCTTCTTAAAATATACAATGTTCCGAGTACCGCAGTTTATTGCAGTTCCACTGGTGTTATTACAGGAAGCTGCAATTTGTTGATGTATCGTATAAAATTCTTGGACATGGTACCAAGTGCCCCGATGACAATGGGTTTCACTGTCACATGTTTCATCCACATTATATTTATATTTCTAGAATCAACAGACAGCAGAATATACTATAACAAAGAATTTGACTCTTTAAAGAATGTAACCGTTATGACCCTCAGTGTTATTAAAATTCCACATATTAATCCTGCTTCATTGTCCCTTGTTTTCATAATATTTTCATAAAGGATTAAGGAGATACCGTCAGGCTGGAAAAAGTATGTATTTTCAGCCATGATTCAGAACAGCTGCCATTCTTGTTTGGATAACCCTTCTTCCATTTTCTTTACATCAACCCCTTGGTGCTTTGAAGCAAACTCACAAAAAACACCTTCATTTTACAATCCTTCCTTTGTCCATTACCAGCAGGAAATTAATACAAAAACCACCCTTGGCCACTGTTTATTTTATTTTACTGGGTTCCTTTTTAACAAATAGAATGCAGTCAACAGAAATAAGGATCCAAACAGATCTGTCTTGTTTGTAATTGCATTATTCTCTTTGAGCCTTTGAAAGGGCAGGCATAAAGGCAGTTGTAGGAACAAAATGAAAACTTTAAAGCCAGTCATTCTTTCTTTTTCTTATTAGTGAGGTTGTAAAATGTGAAAGTAAAATCAAATTCTATACCATCAACAAATAGAGATGGTATGAGAACTGGGTTCAACTTAAATTATCTTTGGCATGAAATATGGATTTGCTGTTGAAATGCATAGATGCATTTCCAAAAGTTACTGTATTTTTTCAGACTATAAGATGCATCGGAGTATAATATTCACCATGATTTTGAAGAGGTAAATTTTAAAAAAAAGTTTTGCACTATGCAGACCTCCCAAACCCTCTGCATGCCTCATTTTTTGCAGAAAGAAAGAAAGAAAGAAAGAAAGAAAGAAAGAAAGAAAGAAAGAAAGAAAGAAAGAAAGAAAGAAAGAAAGAAAGAAAGGGGGAGCTTTGGGAGGCTTGTAGAATGCTCTTGGGGACTGGGCAAAAACGAGCAAAAAAAAAAGGCCCAAAAGGGCATGCAGAGGCTTTGGGAGGCATGTAGAGTGCTTCTGGCGGCTGGGGGGAGGGACAAAAATGGTCCATTTTTTGCTTAATTTTGCCCCTCCCCAGCCCCCAGAAGCACTTTGCAAGCCTTTCAAACTGTCTGCACGTCCATTTTTGCAAAGGGGGTGGGATTTCGATAGGCCAAAAATGCTGTATTCAGTGTATAAGACACACCCAGATTTTTACCCACTTTTTTGGGGGGGAGGGAAGGTGTGTCTTATGCTCCAAAAAATATGGTAGTTAGTTTTTAGGCCTTTTGCTTTCAAAAGACAATGGTGAGAGTTTGAAAAGTCGAAGAAGCAGTAATACAATGTGATAGAGAACAGCATTGTAATAGAGGAAGCAATGGTTTTTAAGATAACAACCAAATGCTTTTTCAAAGATAGAGTAAGAGTAAAATTAATATGACTGAATACCAGTGCACATTCTTGCACATGTGTGTGTATCGAATAGCTGACTTGCACAAAGCCAAACAGAGATTCTTGCTGTGGGTAATAGTTATTAAGATATTGCTGACACAATTATATCAAGCTCGGGAGAATATGAGACTTGGAAAACACTCATACTTCAACCTTCTTGTGTTAATTATCACCACAAGCCTAGTAGGAGTTCCACAGAAAGATATTTTATTTTGCTTATTGCATAACATAATTACTACACATACAAATTATTGTTGTTCTCTGCAATTAGTAGAGATTGTGTAAAAAAAAAAAGACTTAAACATTAGGAAATATTTCTCCTATATAATATAACAAACAAGGCCCAAGCAATCATTGCTGTCCCTTCTCCAAAATGCTGATGTGAGATCCCATGCCACAATAATATGAAAATTGCTTTCCCCACTTAAGTTCTTAAGTGGCTTTACAGGGACAAGAGATAGAAAGTGTATTCTTTAGAACTGAAGAAGCTTCTTCAGTGAGAAGTGAAATATTTTCAAAGAAAAAAACCACAAAAGTCAAATTGCCTTTTGGAAAAAGGACTTTGATACAACCAACCCCCTAGATAATTCACAATATCCATAGAAGTCTAGAAGAATAGTTCTGCTTCTATTTCAATGATAAAACCAATGAAGTAAAGAATAAGGAGAAATAACTATGCATATAAACACAACATTTACCATTCGGCTGATTCATTCACTATTGGTTTACTCCAAGCTCCAGCATCCATGGTTGCAAAACCTACATCATCATGAGAACTAGAAGATGATTGGTCTGAAAGATATGGAGGTAGTACAGGTAGTCTATCATCTTCTATCATTACCATATCATCCGGGGGCATGTTGACTGTTGGAGAAAGCTGGTATTTACCTGCAGAAAATGGATGGAGAATTATTTTGTTAGATTTGTAATGTAGCATTCCTGCCATTTATTTTGATATGTCTTCATTAAAAAGAGCATTTCTAGGCATGGATTTCAAAGTTCTAAATGTCTGTTGACATATAGCAATCATAATAAATTCCATATAAAAAAGTGCCTAGAAAAATCTCCAACAACACCAAAAATAGATCCTTCTTCACCTTTGGCCTATATTTAGGAGTATCATATTAGGCATTTATGTACCATGAATCATCAGTGTGTGTCTTTTCTCTCTGTCTGTTTTTCTTTCCTCTCTTGGAGTAGTCATCATTTCCATCTGCATGAAATGTTCAAGTGTGCACTATGTTTAACATACATTTTGTTTATGTTTGTTTAATATCAAAGATAAAAGTGAAAGTGAAAAACTTTCCTAAAGCTGAACCAGTGAGTTTATGGTGCTGGAATTAATCCTAAAGGCTTTCTTATCTCTAAATCAGCACCTACAGGGCAATCAACATGACTTAGAAGGTTAGCTAAACAGAGTGGGATATAGTTGTAGAGTGGGACAAGTTGTATATATTTCAAATATACAATTCCTGTTTTCCAGACCTGAGTGACCGTTCGAATTCTGGCATACTTATGAAGAATTTTGGTTTAAAATATTCAACTGGTGTAAAGAAATCTACTACTTTGGGCTGATATTAAATTTTCTTAGTTTAGCTAATCAAGAAGCAGTTCTGAAAACTTTAAAAGTCAGAAGCAGGCTTGGCAACTGACTCGTACCATGACTGATGCAGTGTCCCAAGGTCTTGTGATCACCTTTTGCAACATGTTGACAAGCAAAATCAATGGGAAAGGCAGATTCATTTAACAACCGTGTTACTAACTTATCAATTGCAGTGATTCACTTAACAATTCTGCCAAGAAAGAATAAAATGGGACAATTTAACAAATGTTCTATGAGGAAGAAGACAAAGGAGGAGGAGGAGAGGAGGAGGAGGAGGAGGAGGAGGAGGAGGAAGAGGAAGAGGAAGAGGAGGAAGAGGAAGAGGAGGAAGAGGAGGAGGAGGAGGAGGAGGAGAAGAAGAAGAAGAAGAAGAAGAAGAGAAGAAGAAGAAGAAGAGAAGAAGAAGAAGAAGAAGAAAAAGAAGAAGAAGAAGAAGAAGAAGAAGAAGAAGAAGAAGAGAAGAAGAAGAAGAAGAAGAAAAGAAGAAGACGACGACTCCCACTGACATCCCCTACTGTCAAGCTGAAATGAATGTGCTCAGGTTTGCATAGCAGCTAATTCTTTTCTCAGCAAAAGCCTTTTTGATTGACAGGTTAACGTTAAGCGTAGAAATCCACTCATTTTCAAACATAATGCCTACAAGATTGTTAACTTTATGGTTAATAATATTTCCAAAGAATTGAATGTGAAACTGAATAACCTTATGGCATTTTACGGATCATGACTCCAAGGTTGAGAGGCAGAAGTAATTCAGTGGCATGTCTAGATTTTCTGTGCACTTCTTAATATTTCAATAAGCCTGAATGATGATGTTTTAGCAGATAAACTAAAATCTGAAAGTAAATTCATTTCTTTTCCAGTAGGTTGAAACGGAGTTAAAGAAGAATCTTTTTCAGGCTAAACCTATCAATCCCTAAGCAATCCCAATGAAAAAGAATGACTAAATGCCCACTATAGCTAATTTAAAATGATTTTATTTGTCTTAATCAGCTTAAGCCCATTGACGCCAATTTGATAAAAAAATACAACAAGCTCTTCCCCCCTTTTTTTGATACAGTTGGTCCCTAATTTATCTACTTTAGCCTAGTGTCTGTAAGAACATAGCTGAATAAGACTACAATTTTAAAAATACTTTTATGATAAAACAATACATAATATAACCTCTCCCCCCCAATGCTCTTTATCTAGCCTGGGTGAATATATAACAATGCAAGAGAAAAAAATAAAAATGAGTCACAGATGTCAAGAATTGATAAATGAGAATTTCAAAACATTTTTATTGATTTTTTTATTGATTTGCGCAAAATACTTAATTTATCCTTAAATTAAGGATTAATAAATCCTTATTTAGAAGAATTTGTCTTTTCCCTTCTTCACCTTCTTCTTTTTTGTGTGTGTGGGTGTGCAGACATCATTAAACAGCTTTTTTCCCCTTTTCAATTAACTTTCTCTTGTTGAACTCAAGCATTTCAAACTGGCTAATCTTAGCTACAGTTTGTTCACTGAGGCCAAGTTCAAATCAGCTTAAGAAATCAGCTTGTTTCAACAAAGTTCAAAATTAATTGCAATTGAGGGATAGAATCAAGATCACGTGAAGTGTTAATATCACTTTATAATGTCTTGGTAAGGTCACACTTGGAATACTGCATTCAGTTTTGGTTGCCACGATGTAGAAAAGATGTGGAGACTCTAGAAAGAGTGCAGAGAAGAGCAACAAAGATGATTAGGGGACTGGAGACGAAAACATATGAAGAACGGTTGCAGGAACTCGGTATGTCTAGTTTAATAGAATGAAGGACTAGGGGAGACATGATAACAGTGTTCCAATATCTCAGGGGTTGCCACAAAGAAGAGGGAGTCAAAGCACCTGAGGGTAGAACAAGAAGCAATGGGTGGAAACTAATCAAGGAGAGAAGCAACTTAGAACTGAGGAGAAATTTCCCGACAGTTAGAACAATTAATCAGTGGAACAGCTTGCCTCCAGAAGTTGTGAATGCCCCAATACTGGAAGTCTTTAAGAAGATGTTGGACAGCCATTTGTCTGAAACGGTATAGGGTTTCCTGCCTAGGCAGGGGGTTGGACTAGAGGACCTCCAAGGTCCCTTCCAACTCTACTATTGTATTGTGGTTTGTACATAAGGCTTGACTGCAATTAAACTAAAATGGAGGTTCATTCTCTTACCAAGAGGTAAGGAAAGGAGGGATGCAGTGGTGAAATTATTATTTTTTTATTAATGGTTCAGTGAGCGTGGCTTGGTGGGTGTGGCAGGGGAAGAATACTGCAAAATACCCATTCCCTTCCCACCAGCCAGAGGTGGTATTTGCCAATTCTCCAAACTACTCAAAAATTCCGCTACCGGTTCTCCAGAACCTGTCAGAAACTGCTGAATTTCACCCCTGGAAGGATGGTTCTAATATGATCCATAATCTCTGGATCAGAGGTTAGCCTCAAATGAGGCCTTCCAATTACCTTCATAGAGAAATGCCTTTGCAGAAGTACCGCTAAAAGGCCTTTAAATGTGACTCTACCTTATCTGCCTTTTCAAACTTCAGTGTGCAGGAGCAGTTTTTGTCAACTCCTTATATTAAGTATGAATAGCAATTGTGTACATGTATTCTACAAAAACTGTGATTGCCTATCTACAGTTGGCGAAAGACAAAATGGATAAGCCAGAATGCTATTAGACCTAGTTCTGACTTTTCACCAGTAACAGAATGACTATGTTGGAATTGAACTGAATGCATATGAAATTTATTTATTTTTTTGTTTGGGAGTTTTGGGAGTTTTTCTTTTTGGCACTGTGTGCCATCACAACGTTGCTGTAATGAACAGATAATCCCGTAATGTTGAACTGAGCTTCTGAGATAAATTTCTTCCACTTATAAATATTAATGGGAGAATTAAGAGAATTTAGTGCATTAGCAAGCTTCAGGATTAATAAACAAAAGATAAAGATGTTAACAAAACATGAAAACAGAAGATAAAACATAATTGATGAACAAAATGGAGTTTAAGTTTAAGACGATGGTAACATAATTACTATCACAAACATGAATGTATGCAACTTCAAAATAATTATGTTAAGATGTGGAATGAAGTTATAAGAAATATGTCAAGATGTGAGAAGTTAACAATTGTCAGTACTGAGAATTTATGTGATAAATATGAAGGTCTTTGCTAAAATGTTGTTTTTGTTTCAGACCATACCTGTTTAAGTGGAAAAAGGATATAGCTAAGAAAAAAAAAGTGTGTGGCCAACTTATTCTCCAAAGCACCTGAAGGCAGGACAAGAAGCAAATGGATGAAAACTAATCAAGGAGAGAAGCAATTTAGAACTAAAGAGAAATTTCTTGATAGTTAGAACAATTAATCAGTGGAACAACTTGCCTCCAGAAGTTGTGGATGGAAACACTGGAAATTTTTAAGATGTTGGATAACCATTTGTCTAACATTTTACAGGATTTCTTCTTGAGCAGAGGATTGGACTAGAAGACCTCCAAGATCCCTTCCAACTCTAGTTAATCTGCTTTATTTGTCCCCAATATAAATATAAATTACAGAAGAAAATGACACGGGGTTGATTTTACCTAATCTGAAATTATATTTTTAGCTAATTGATTGGTTTAGATGAAAGAATGGGTGCTGCTGAGAGAAAAGAAAGCTTTTGCAGTTAGAAGGACTGGATGGCATATATATTTGTGGTATGATAAACTTAAGGTCAGTGTGGATTTCAAAAATCATTGTTGGATGTGCCATATTGTGACCATGATATAGTTACAATAGTTCAGTGTCCATATATATTTTTGCTGCTTATCATGCTTTCTGGATGTGTAAAAAAGGCTAAAAAATTCAAATACATATAGAGGACTTTAAATATTACCATACAATTGAGACCAGAGATTGATAAACAGTTGAAAAAAGTCATGAAATTTTGTTTTTGTACATAATAACTTCAGTGAGATTACTGTATTCTCAAATATGGAAAGATTCAGCAGTATCCACAATGGAAGAATGGATGGTGAACATAATGGAGATGGCAAACATTACTGAGATGGCAAATTGACTTCTTTGATCAGAAAAAACACAATATATATTTATTGCTGACTGGAAACTTTGCATAAAACAGAAAAATGAATTTATGATTCATGGTTTTGATGATTAGACAGGATAGATCATAGACAGAAGAGGGTTATGTTATAACCACTGAGTAAGGACTAAATTTATAATTGTATTCACATCTGCTGTAAAATAGGTTGGAGCTTCCCCCCCCCTTTTCTTTATATTAGTTTGTGTTATCATATGTGTGTGTGTATGTGTTTGTGTGTATGTGTGTTATGTGTGTATATGCATGTATGTGTATATATGTATGTATGTATGTATGTATTTATATGTGTGTGTGTATAAATTTAATAGTTTTAAATATCAAAATATAACTTAAAATTATATAAATAAAAATTATATGAAGAGATTAATTGCAGTTGGTATCTGCTTGCTGCATTGAATTCTGCAATCCCCTTGATGCATTTGAATTCTTAACAAAGGAATGAAAATATGCACTAAGCTAAAATATATCTGGCTTGGAACTTAGAAAATGTAAATACAGCTAGTGGAGATTAAGAATAATCTTCCCAATTTTTTCCTAAATCTTGAATGTTTAATCTTAGAAAATTGCATGCAATTAATATCTCCTGGATCTAGCACCTTTAAGTAATAATCAACTCATATTTCAATGTGGCTATTTCTTTTAAGAGTTAGCGGTAAAAGGAAACTAGGTTGCCAGAGAACTTAGTCCTGGACACGATCAAAGTTGACACTAGCCAGAGTCTAGAAAAACTCAAAGAAATAGTGCAAGATTGGAAGATGGAGAGACCCACAGTGTTGGATATGACTGAATGGATATCAGCTTCATCCTCATCATCATCAATTTTTAAGTTAACATAACAGTGAAGAGATTTTATTAGTATGGAGTTCATCCATCGAAATCTTACATTGCCATGGCTATTATGTAGACCTCAACAAAATCCAATTCTGATTCCAGCCACAATTAGGTATTACTGACAAATGAAGGTAAGTGTACATGTCCCAGGTTAATGTTACAGAATGGGTCAGTCACAGGGACCAAAGCAGCAGTAGGTTTTATATTTTGTTACCACCAGTTTGCCGGGGGCACACGGTCTTCTGTGTATGTGCTTTGCTCACGTGCCTTCTGCTCATATGCCCAGCTGCAAAAACGTGCCTAAATAGGATGGCGTAGAGCCAGGGTGGATGGGCAGTCCCACCCACGATTTCTACTACCGGTTCAAGTGAACCGGTCCGAATCGGCTGAATACCACCTTTGGACCAGAGGTTTTTTTTTCTTTTGAGTTTTCAGACCTTTGCTGGAGCCCATCTTCAGGGTTAGAAAGATATTTCCTGAAGATGGGCTCCAGTATGAATCTGAAAGCTCAGAAAACAAAACCTCGGGTCCCAGTGACTGACCCAGATTACATCCTGCTAGATATTACTGAATTTTAAAAATTGAGGAATGAGTGGAAATAGACTACAATGGGACATTAAACTCCTCTGGATTTAGAAATGGTCAGAATATACAGTATATGGGAATGCATCTGCCAGAAACCCAGTAAACCTAATATGTTATTTGTTTGCATTGTCCAACAGATACAGACAATAGCTGAAAAAGCCCAAGAAAAGTCATAGCCATTTTAAAGAATTTCAAATAGATGTTATGCCCTTGCATTATGTCAAATCACATGTTTCACACTTTCTCCTTTTGATTGCAAAGCACTGAACAACCCTACTTGCCCAAACTTCTATTTGTCTTTGACCATAGGAAACAAAAAAAATAAGCAGTATATATATTGATATTCCATATGAAGTCAATCCTCTTTAGAATATTTTTTAATCAAAATGTTTCAGAATGCATGCATTTTAATGAAATCGGTCTCTAAGTAAATATCAACATCCCCCAAGTCTTCTAAATACAACACTAATAAATCGTTACAAACAAAGAAAAAAATTCATTGGTGACTCCACAAAGAGCAGAATACATGAGGATGCACAAATTTAATATTTTAAGATCCTGTGTGACTTTTAAAGTATGTTCTTAAACAAACACCATCCAAAGTCCAAAATTGATAAGGCTCACATTACCATATGGAGTTATGGAAAAGTAAAGTCAAAACTTAAACTTCAGTAATACTTCCTCAATCATCATAACTTTCATTGAACTTATAGTTAATGAAGCTAGATTGGGCAGACTCTCAGAAAGTAGTGTAAAGCCTGTTTCCAACCTCATTTAAAAAAAAAACAATTCTCAGGTTTATCATTTGTACTGTGGTCAGACACTTATTTAATCAATACATTGATTTCCTTCAAAGAAAAGTTGGGAAGGGAGAAAAGAAGCCTTTTAAATTACCGGCTCCAATTGCTCTGTGCCTACACATACACACACACACACACACACACACACACACTGGGGAGGGAGAGGGAAGATGATACAGAGAGGGAAAGACAGAGAGATTGAGACAGAGAGAGAAAGACAGAGGCAAAGGCACAGAGAGACAAATAAAAAGGGAGGGAAAGAAAGAGAGAAAGAGACAGACAGAGAGATACGGATACAGAGAGAGAGAAAAGCAGTGATAATCTGTTTGAAAGATCCTATGAACTGTTGATAACCTAGCACAAGGTAACCAAGTCTATTTGACTTACCCATTAGTCTACTCAAGGCAGCATTTCTGGTGGGTGATTCATTGAGCCCTTCAACACCACTGTACAGGGAATGGGAAATCCTACGCTCCCGGTCATCCATTACTGTCTCAATGGGCACTTCCGGCCCCAGAGGACTTCCAGGTGATTCCAACTGCAGGAAAAGGAGGAAAAAATCACTATTGAAGTCCCATTTTATAGCAAGATGAAACCAAACAAAGCACCTTAGGCTTGGAAATGGCTGGACATGAAAAAAGCTAGGAACTCTCAACCTGCATTTCAATTATTTGCATTGATAGTGCTGCTTATTGACCAACCAATCCAGTCCAGATACTTGACACAACATTTTCTACAGAGTTTTGTCAGACTCTGTCTTTAGGTAACAAACGAACATAACAAACTGTTATATTTTAATTTATAGCTGACCTTTAAAACAGCACTCTTGCATTTTGGCCTGATTTTTCCCTTTATTAAATTAGAGCACCAACCAACAGGCTTCTCTTGAAGAGAAAAAGGAAAACTTTTCTCCCTGTAACTAATAGAATAAAATAATCTCTCTTGTCGTAATTAAAAATCTGACTTCAGAGTGTTTTTCTAGTGAAGCAATATACTTTCATGTGCAATCATTGCACAAGAACGTAAGTATCAACATGGACAAATAAATAACTATAATATTCCAAATTCTACCATTGTTTCAAATTACTATGGTTTTCTACTTAGAGTAAATTCAGTGATTGGGCTTTGGCAGTAGCAAAGCAAATGGCCATAGTATTTCTAATCCTTACACTGACAACTTTTCAGAATATGGCTAGTATATCTACCACTTCTGTTGTATTTCCACATATGAATTTTGTTTCTCTATTTCCCACCCCTTATAAGCATTTTTCAAAGATCCTTGCCCAGCAGGAACCTACAAGCCTGCATGCTTTAAAGATGGAGAAAAGAGAATACATAGCAATATTAATTGCGGAAGAGGTGATAATAAAACTGCTTCTTTCACTGTTTCGCCTTTCTAATTGCCTGCATACTACACGTTAATATTACAATCGTGATTTTAAATGCATGACAGTGTGAACCACAGGGTCACATACTCCACAGGCATTATCATTTGAAAAACATAAATATGGTTAAGATTTGGATCAGCGCTAACCCTAATTATGCTTGGCACTTATCACCTCATACTATTAAATAAGATTGAGTTTCACTCAAAATCTAAATAATACTTTACACCTAAAAGCTAACCAATTGAAACTCAACTAATATTTATGCCATGCATTTTAATAAGGTATCATGAAAGAAATCATGGCAGTTCTTTGTAAGATCAATAGTTTTGGCAAGCACACTAACAAGAGAAAGGACCAGATCCACATGGATTCTATGAAGCACAGAATCTAAGGCAGTCTGGGCAAATGAACCTAAGCACAGAAGATTTGTTATCCGTTTTGAATGAACATATCATGACGTAGACATCAAGTCTGTTTATTCTTCAGGCTGGTGTTTTCGGCTTAAAGCGTGGTTGGAGCTGCCATCAAAAGAAAGACGGCAGCTCTGACCACTCTTTAAGCCGAAAACACCAGCCTGAAGATGGCGAGTGAGACCTCACCGAAACATTGCCAAGAATATCTCAGTCTTACACGGGGAAAGACGATTTGGCTTCAGTTATTTGAATTACAGTATTCACAAATATTAATAGATTTATTAGGCTGAATTTTCCTTTTTCCTTCTGAGGATTGAAGCTGATATATACACATAGATATCTATCTATAGCTATAGCTATAGCTATAGATAGCTAGCTATCTAAAATGTGTTTTACTCTGATTTTTCCAAAAATCCTGCACTGACTTGTTCTGTAAACTTTGTGTCGAAAATTTAGGATTGTGCAATTTTTGCATTTCTTTGCTTTAAATGATGCTACAAAACATGGAAAGAGTTTATATGAGTTCTCCTAATGCCACCATAATTTTTCTAGATGTTTGCAAATGCTTCAGCTACCTTCAATTATCCTTGCATATATGCACATGCAGCATTCCACATCACATTTTTCCCACTGATGCAGAAGCAACACACACAAGTCTAATAGGTGTGTCTTCCATATATGTGTGTGTGTGTGTGTGTGTGTGTGTTCTTTATTTCCTACCAGGTGATTGAAGTAGGGCTGTAGTAAGGGAGAAGTAGCTTTATAGTTGGCTCACACTGTGGGTAGGTTTGGGTCAAAACAATTAAGAGGAAATACAGAATGTATTCTGTAAAAAGTTACCTCTACTATTCCAGCAGCCGCTAACCTTTTAGGTGCCAGAGATCAGTTCTGTGGAGGGTGTCATTTCCACAGATGGGGGGGGGGGGGGGGCATGGTTCCATGCATTGTCTGGATCCTTCGCATGCATGGGTGGGGCGAGTCCATAGACCAGGGTTTAGGAACCCCTGATCTATTCAATATGAACAATATTTTAATGAAATTCTAAATGGTAGTGTTTTCTTTTCTTTTTGATCAGACCTGAAAAAAATCGTGGCCCGACAAAACCACGCTCATCAAAATAGTGGCGACAAAATCACATCGCTAAAGCCGCGACGTCATCACTGCGACGTCATCACCGTGGTGACAACAGTGCGGCGACAGAAAGCCGATTTAAATTAAGGTAAGGGTTAGGATTAGGTTTAGGGGTTTGGTTTAGAGTTAGGGTTAGGGTTAGGGTTAGGTTTAGGTTTAGGGTTAGGTTTAGGTTTAGGGTGCTGAGTGCTTCGGAAGGGTTAGGGTTAGGGTTAGGGATTTGCCCTCCACGGTTATGTCATCGAGCTAGGGTCGCCTTTTTCCTTAGCGCTTCGGACGGTGCGGATTTGCCCTCCGTGCTTATATCGGCGCGGATAAGGACTTCGCGGTTTTGTCGGTGAACTGAAAAAAATTGCTGCAATGAAGGCTGAACATAATTACAATTGCAGATATGTCAGATTGTAGGAAAATAATAAACTTGCCATGCAAGTGGATTAGGCTCAACTGAGCTTCATATTGTGAACTGAATATTTATTTTTTCCTAGTTTCTTTCCTGCCTAAATTGTAAGTTATAATTGACAGCTTTGCTGAAAAGTAAATTAAACAATATCCAACACTTCTTATGTAAAAGACTCAATACCAAATTTAAAACAAATTAAGATATTACAATTGTGAAATGCTGTCCATGATAACCATGAACTAAAGATGCAGGTCAAATCTACTGTACTGATGAGCTCAATTTATGTTTTAACTTTCTTGAAAGAGTGAACATTAGACCAAACATGAATTATGTTCCTAGGAAGACAGAATGTAACTTCAAACTTATACAACAAAAATATAGCTATTTTCTGAATGGGCATCAATCATTCAGATGATGCAGACTGAAAACTGGGCTGAAGTTTAAAATATTTTCACCCAAGAAGGAGCTTTTTACCCAATAAAGATATTTACTGGCAAGATTTATGCTGTATTCATACAACATAAATAAGATAAACAAAAGCATTATTTTTAAATTTCTCTGCTTTACAAATGTGTCCACAAATGTGGTCCCTCTTTCATGGAAAAAGATACTATTCAATATCTACAGTAATTAGTGAATAAAAAGCCAGATTCAAAGAAAGACATCAACTGTCAGCCACACAAATATTTAACTGAAGATATAATGATTTTTTTATAAACAAAAACATTTTATGAAGAAAACACAAAAATATATTAAACTTTTAAAGAATCCCTTTTATCACTTCTTTTCTGAGGTTTACATAAAGAAAGGGAAAAGGGAGAGGGAGAGAAAAGGAGAGGGAGAGGGTGGGGAGAAGGGAAAGATGTGTGTGTGTGTCTTTCTGTCTGTCTGTCTGTGTGTGTGTATTATCTCCTCTATCTCCTTTGCCCCTCTTTCTTCTCATTCTCTCCTTCTCTTTTCTCTTCACTCCGTAACTTTATATATTTTGGCAGTGTTATTGAACTTTTTATGAGACATCTTTCCTTGTAAGTTATCATATATTCATAGATCTCAGCATGCTGAAAACCAAAGGATTACCTACGGCAGAGGGCGAATCAGTTGAGAGCCTATCTCAAAAACATCAATTTAGCCCAATTAGGGGGAAAAATCTGTGAACATGCATTTTCTAACCATTGAAAGAAACTCTGCTTTAATTTAATTCTGAATTTACTGCAAACTAATGTTAAATATACCTTGCTGAAATCTGCACAGATTTCTTTGTGGGGGAAAAAGATTTAAAAATTGTTCTTACTATGAACAGAGAGGAAAAATAATGAATTTGATCCAACAGACTCAGGAAAATTTAAAGAATCTCAAAAACAATGGTATGATAGAAAAGTACAAATAGAAAAAAGACATGGAAATGCTTTATTGTTAGAAAAAATGGACAATTAAAACAGAGGAGAAAAGAAAAATCTGTAAGTTTTTATAATAAATTCAATATTGCATAAATATCCAAAGAAAATGTTTAGTCTCCTGGTCTATGGTTTGTACCAGAACTAAAAACCTCTTGCATTCTTTGTTCTTGCCCAGCTAAATGCCATCCCATAATGTAAAGGTAAAGGTTCCCCTCGCACATAGATGCTAGATTCTAGGGGGCGGTGCTACATCTCCATTTCAAAGCTGAAGAGCCAGCACTGTCCAAAGACGTCTCCGTGGTCATGTGACCAGCATGACTAAATGCTGAAGGTGCACTCCGTTACGTGGCGCTAGGGATTCGAACTGCCAAACTGCCGACCTTTCTGATGGACAAGCTCAGGATCTTAGTCACTGAGCCACTGCATCCCTTTATGTGCCATCACATAATATTGTGCAATAAACACAGACTTCAAAAAATAATTAATTACTCAACATTTTAAGGTAAAGGTTTCCCTTGTCCAGAAGAGATGGTCCAATTTTACATTACTTCACACTCCTAAGAACTCACATAAAGGGCCAAAATGTTATAAAATCAGGTGTATGGCAACACTCTAAAAATGTTTTTAATTTTAGAATATTTTTAGTATTCTAAAATATTAGTTTAGGGGTTCTGTAGGTACTATCTGGAGTTGCCCCTCTTCCCTTGATATCAGTTAATCAATATACTTATGTCTCTTAGCACGTTTCTCAATATTTCTGTAATTTATAGTACTTTAAGTACTACTGAAA
Source organism: Thamnophis elegans (assembly GCF_009769535.1). Classification (NCBI taxonomy): domain Eukaryota; kingdom Metazoa; phylum Chordata; class Lepidosauria; order Squamata; family Natricidae; genus Thamnophis; species Thamnophis elegans. The sequence continues at coordinate 18,856,623 of NC_045558.1, read as the reverse complement.
AAAAGACTGAACGTCAAAGAATTGAGGCCTTTTAATTGTGAAGACTCCTGTGAGTCTCCTGGACTGCAAGTTGATCAAACCGGTAAGTCCCAGAGGAGATCAACCCTGACTGCTCTTTAGATGGCCAGATCCTGAAAATGAAACTCTAGTACTTTGGCCATCTAATGAGAAGGAAGGACTCACTGGAAAAGAGTCTAATGCTGGGAAAGATGGAGGGCAAAAGAAAAAGGGGATGACAGAGAATGAGGTGGCTGGATGGAGTCACTGAAGCAGTTGGCATGAGATTAAATGGACTCCAGAGGATGGTAGAGGACAGGAAAGCCTGGAGGAACATTGTCTATGGGGTTGCGATGGGTCAGACACGACTTTGCAACTAACAATAACAAAGTAATACTGAGAAATATATGTAGAGCCTTTTCTATTTTTTTTAAAGCTGTTGATAAGAATGTGGCAGTATCACATTATTTTTCCAACCCAAATAACGTTATAAGAAAATCATGAAAAAGCTTTGTACTATCAATAGAAGAGAATATTTATAACTCAGGGTTGAGCTGTGGGGTCCTTAGTATTCTCTGAGCTTGGTGATATTCTCGCAGATGTTTCATTACCAAAATAGGTAATATCATCAATGCATCACCTTAGCACTGATAGTTTGGTAATGAAACAACTGCAAAAAAAAAAAACCACCAATGCACCAAGGACACCATATGTTTTGGGCTGTTTGTCTACCTATTAGCATAATAACTCTTTCAAAAGAACAGGACCAAGTCTGCTGTGAAAAAGAAACTGTCACAGATAAAATTGACTTAGTAAATAAGACAATTCTGGCAGTGGCCATGGAGAAAAAAAATTCAGAGAAGTTTCTCCAATGCATCCCTCTAGGACTTGCAGTTGGGCAGTTCCTTGCACTGCTGACCATCTACTCATTCTAAATTGACTGTCTCATCTTCTTAGCTTTAAAAGTGGTCCAGAGTAAAGCTACTCTTAATTTTTTATATTAAATTTGTGAACCAAATCTTATAAAACAGACTTTCATTTATACGGCATTTCTAAGTGTTTTGATATCTTAAAACATGGATTTCTTACCTACAAAGCTTATACATTCATCATTATTTTACTAAAGCATCTACGAGTCTACCTTAAGTGCTGCTGCCTTCTGTTCTTTTCAAGCCATGAGAGCTAGCAACCAATACAGCCTCAATCACAGCTGCATTCTCAGCCACTTGAATGCCACTTAATTATGCCAGACTGGTACAAGCTTGCTATTCACCACAGAGAACTTTTCTTTGGTCCTTATGTAGACCATGCCATACTTTAAAAATGAAACAGGACTTCACTCTCTTTTATCATCCAGGTAAGAAAAATCTGCTTTAAAATGTAGGATATTTGATAAATAATGCCTGTTCCACTTGAAACTAATTTCCTTATCTGAAAAAAAAATACTAAAGGGATGGTTAAGCAGCCAAAGACACTTCAACAATATCCTTGCCAGGAGCTTCTATTAATAAAATATGAGAAAATATGTTCCTGGAAAAATTAAGATTTTCTATTAGGTTCATTTTAATTAGCATTTGTCTAATGGTTAGCAGGGCGAAATCCATAAACATTGACAAATAAATAAGTTGTGAAAGAAAATGTGGAATAGAAATCAGAAATGGTCATTCTAGATGCCATTTAACTAATCTCATTTGGATTTTCACAATCAAAGCTAGAATATTTCAAATGAATGCATGAGGTACAAACAATAAGACAAAACAACAAACAGTGAAATAAAGAGCCATTTGAAATACAATCAACCTTCATTCATTTGTTCAGGGCAGGGGTGTCAAACTCAAGGCTCACATGCTGGATCCAGGTGGTTAGAACTGGCCCGCAGGGCGTGCCAGCAAAAACAGAGCTTATGAGCCCCCACAAACTCCATTTTCATTGGCAGAGGGCTATCAAAACAAACTAAAAACAAAACAAAAAGAGAAATGTATTTGATGCAAGAAGGGACAGGAAAGGAGAAAGGGAAAGAGGAAAAATAAACAAAAAGAAGGAAAGATGCTAAGGAAGAAAAAAGGAGAAGGAAGAGAGAAGGAAAAAGAAGGGAAGGAAGGAAGGAAGGAAGGAAGGAAGGAAGGAAGGAAGGAAGGAAGGAAGGAAGGTGATTATAATGAGAGTGAGGGAGAGTCTCAGGGAAGTCCTGCCTTAGCACTTGGCCACCAAAGGTGCCCTCCCCAGCCATGAGTGATGTCAAGCTGGCCATGCCACCATAGCTACAGCCAGCTCTGGCCATGCCCATCCTGGCCATCTGACCTCAAAACATAACTGTAATGCAGCCCTAAATGAAATTAATGATTTACAGCAGATCAATTTTCTTTGGCATTCTCTTCATAATTAGAAATACTTTTTAAAAAAATACGATATAGAAAAGATCTATGTTCCTCCTTCAAGAGTTTTTCTCCTTTTATCATAATATTTATCACAAACATTCCAATTTAAATCTCAGACTCAGTAATATGATTATTATAAAAGAAAAGTAGCTATTTGGTTAAACACAGAAAATAAATTTTTAGTTTCGCAAGAACTAGGTAAGTTTTTCAAAACAAAGTTCCACCTCTAGTTGCATGACTGCAAACTTTCCTCATGATTCAAGACCAGCATTATAGCATTTGGGATTCAGAATGTGTGTGTGAGCAAGTGTAACATAATCTTTCATGTTATAGTTGTAGAACCTTGCTAAGATTCATTATTTTCTAACACTAACTCAAACTAGTAGCATCTCAATCAGCATAAATAACAATTTCAACAATGATATCTGGGATTTTTCAAAGAAAAAAAATGCTTTTATGCCTTGAGAAAAAATATTGCTTCTCTCTTAATAATGCAGACTAACATAAAGCAGATTGCTACAATTCAGATCTCAAATATTTTATTCATATGCCTTAAATGAAATGGAACCTAGCTGGGATTTTTAAGTTCTTCACTGAAAACCTTCTAGGATTGCAAAAGGCTGAGTCCTAGATTTTTTGGTTTTATGAAAGGGCAGAAACATTTTTATAAAAACTAAAATAAAATGTATTGGCTGCCATCTTGTTTCAGGGTAACTCAAACTTAGTTTGTAAAACACTATTGTAATCAGTTTTGAACAAACACTTGTGAGAAGTTCTGCCAAATCTTGATAATTTCTTTGCTATTTATTGATTCTCTACAAGTAGTAAAATATCTTGAACTGACCTTGAGAAAATGCTTTAAACTATACACAGATTAATTCAGGATGTGTTTTCCCGATATAAGACACAGTCTTATTTTCTTTTGACTCCCGAAATAAGCACTTGACTTTATTTTCAGGGAGGTCTTATTATTTTTGAGGTGAAGAGGCAGCAAGCGTGGTCACCTCAGGGCAGCTGCTGTGTTGCAATATTTTCGGGGAGGGCTTATTTCAGCGCATGCGCTCAAAAGCCCAATTGGGCTTATTATCCGGGGAGATCTTATTTTCGGGGGAAACAGAGTAATATACGTATCTTCATCAGCATACAAAATACAATAGTAGAAATATTTATTGTGGAAGTATACAGTGAAATTAGGTAATCTTACACTATAATGTGCAACTATTGCTTTTGTTATCTATAATAACAATAAGAGGGTTTGGAAAACTTACAGTAGGCATATATATTTATATGCCCTAATTTTTACACTATTCAAGTGTAATAGTGTAATATAAAATATTACATATAAAAACCTAACATTTCTGTTGTATCATATTTGCAAAACGATGCCATTAAAAATTAAAAAAAAACTTAAAATGTGGTTTAACAATATATCCTGAATTCTGCTCTTTAGCTAGCAGAACTGCATTTTTGGTAAAATATCTCTATGTTTTGATGATTAATATCATAATCTGCTAACTTTGTCCATGTTGCTGGAGGTGATGAAACCTGAATTAAACATCAAAGGATCTTTTTACCTATGCTGAAGTATAATATGAAATCCACTTCATTTTTACAGAAGATGCATTCAAAACCTTTGAAGGGGTAAAATATCAAACACTGTATTTCTGGACTACAGTTCTTGAATTATGAGGGGAAAACAGCAAAGCTATTGAAATTGATAGTCTTCATTTGCTGGTTCCATCTTATTTTAGACAAACTTTCTTTGAGAATAGTCTTTTAAATCTTTCACTAAGTGCGTAAGCCCACTCTTCTATTATTTAGATGTGACTAATTTTAATGTTTCTAAATATTTTCATAAAACATAAATTTATAAAATGCTCTGTGTTCTCTAATCCATCATAATTTCCGAGTCAAAACTGTGTATTCCTTAGACTAGCTGTCAAATCCAAGAAGGACTTGTAGACTAAGTAGTTTCCTTTTTGTTCCTCATTTATAGACAGAAATCTTGCCAAACTGAAGCAAAGATATATTCTTCTGTGGGTTGATCCTTGCCTTGATCCTCTTCCTCCCAACCAAACTATCTAAACTTTGCTGTCTCTTTGTCCTCTGGAATGCAGCCCCTCCCTTCTTATTATCTATTACCTTGTACTATAGTAGCCCATGACAATGCAATAGAAGTGAAGTTATATTCCTTTCCTTTTGGAGATACCAACAACAATGCATTCATTTCTGGCATGGCTAAACACTTTTATTTCCTATTAATGGGGAATATACTTCTTCCTGAGATATTTTGCTAGAATCACACTGTTTCTTACCTCATTGCCTTTGCTTACTCGTCTTGCAACAATCAGTTGAATCATTCCTCGTTTATTTCCCTCTGTGGACATGGATCTACGCAAAGTTTCCATGGCATCTTGGTTCGTCTTTCCCAATAATGATTCTCCATTTACTGCTATTAATTGATCATTCACTCGGAGTCTTCCATCCTAACAAGTAAAAATAAAACTGAGAGTTATTAAAGTTTTTTCTGGCTTCATTAATTTAACAAAACAGAACAAAAAAAACACATAAATTATGAATTTTTATGCATGTGTATGTGTGTAAGGGGGAAGCAATTTTATATAAAAGTTAGATTACCATTTTTTTTATCAGACATCCAAATAGAGTGCATATATTGCAAGTATTCATTCATAAATTACAAATAATATCAGGTATTCAATTCACTGGGTAATTGGGATAATAAATTTATCTTTCCAGAATTAATTTCTTAGCAAAAAGTAAGGACACCGTGAATGCACTTCCATTGTACAGCTGTCAATTTCCATGTAGTACACATGTAGTTCAAAATAATGTCTATGTTCAAAAATACCACATGAATATTTAAATAAGAATGTTTCCTTAAAATCAAATTAATGTATATAATTACTTTTTACATAACTTTGGAACATTACAAAAAATATGTTTTAGTAAGCATTGTTCTTATTGCATCTCCAACAATTGATGATCTCCTAATATAGAAGACTTCTGACAATTGTGATCCAAATTTCCCTTGTTAAGCAAAGTGTTTAGTGAATCACACCTGATTTTATGACTTTTAGATGCAAATAATCTCCTATAACAACAAAAAAATAAGATATGCTAGGAATACTTATTTGTGCTTTCACAGATTATAAATACAAATTTGACATGTGTAATGAAATCAGTTCATCACATTTATTTCTTTTCCTGGCCCTTTTTGCCTTGAGATAAAGGTCAAAAGTGATCTTAGTAGACCAAAGGTATCAAACTTGTGGCGTCACATTGCTGTCACGTGACTTTTGTGGCATTTTTTCCGTAAGTGAAACTGGGGTGGGCCTGTGTGTGACGCATCCAGCCCATGGGCCACCATGTTTGACACCCCTGTGGTAGACAGACACTGTAAAAAGGAGATGCTGACAGAATCTGTTGAAATACTTCTATTAATGTAGCTTTACAAAAAGTAGAATTGGTTTATAATGTTTTACTTCCTGTCTGTCTACACCATAAGGGTGAAATCAATCAGATTGATCAAAACAGGATTCTCCCACCATTTTTTTCATAGCCCAAACTACTAGAGAGGATCTCTTCTGAATCTCTTGCCCTTCCTATTTTGCTGTGCTTTCTCTTATCTGTTTCCTTTACATCATTCCCCTAACTGCTTTTTCCCACATACCATTACACACTGACTGGAATCACCCATTATATTAAACCTTGTTGATCAAAACCCTTAGTGGAGGGGTTTCAAACTCGTGGACCACGGGCTAGATGCATCATGCACTAGCCACCCTCACCCCCATTTTAGCGAAGAGGAAAAAAGTCATGATACATCACGTGGCGACAACATGATACACTGCAGGTTTGACAGCCCTGCCTTAGTGTTTTGCTTTAGCAAAAGCATACTGTCTATTGGACATATTACAAACCTAAACTATATGATATTTTATTTGGAGCATCAAAAGTGGAGATAGCATTTGCTGAATCATCATACTAATTATTCAAATGTAAAACTGGAAAATGGAGGAAGTAACGATGCATAACAGGAAATCAATAGTGGTTTGCCTAAGAGATGCTGGATTATGGAACATTATCTGACATGTCTGAAATATACTTGCCTTAGAAGCTGCTCCGCCATTAATAATGGACTTCACAAAGATGCCAAGGTCTGCATGATTCTCTTTTGACCGGTTACCTTTCACACTGACACCAAGTCCAGCTGACCCAGAATCATTAAGTGGAACCTCAAAAGTCAGAAATTCTCTGGTGCCATCAGCGGTAAGAACAAGATCCTCTTCTTCTGGTTGCTGTTAGGAAAAATTCAACATGGTATTTTTTTTCTTTAAAAAAATCTTGTTTGCAATTATTCTTCACTACAACTACATAATATTTTGAAAAATGGTGGCAGTACAATACTTCTACTGTAATCCCTATTAACATTCTGTAGGGAAATTTGTAATAATGGTACATCTGCCAGCACTGTCAAATAATTCCTAGAACCAGATGTGGCAGTCTGCGTGTATAAAAACAGAGTGGGGGGGAAATGGCTGTGTGTATGAGAGAAAGAGAATATATGCACATGGATTTAAATGTGGTGCTTTCTGGATTATTACAAAATACAACTGTTTAATTCCTGAACAGGAAAATATTATTGGATGCATTAAGCCTAATGTTCTGGAAGTTCATTTGTCCTTTGAAATAGTGGCATTTGAATATCTATGTTTTCTAAGCAGCAAGAAAATTACAAAGAGCAAGCAAATGGATACATAACAATTAGTCATTTGTGCAGTTTTTCTTTTTCAGGTAGGACTATTAATACTATTCAAAGAAGTGACAGAAAAAACCACCTAAAATACAATCAGGTAACAGCAAATCCTTTTACTGTGAGCATCAGAAAAATTCTATGCAATACTACTACTGCCAGTATAATTTTCTTTTGTCTACTCTCTTTTCACAACTGTTCTCTTTTCACACACTCTACCTTTGTTCCTTTAGTATGCTGCCTTAGATCCAAATAAATAATAAGAGATATCCACCCTTCTGAGTACTGCCTACAGACAGAGGCATCAAACATACAGTGACGAAGATAAGATATATGCCGTTTTGCTACTGTATTTTAAACATTAAGCACTCTCACACTCTACATATTGTCATGTTGTGAATATATTTGCTTTTGAGTGAGGTAAGACTGGTGAGCAATGATTCGCTGCCTTAGCAAGGAAACTGTGCAGATGTAGCCATTAAAGTGTCGCTAGATAATATCAATGTATTTATTTAAGAAACTTATACGTGTCTTCTTTTTGAGAGACGTTTTTCTACTGTATGTGATGTGTTTTCTTTGCTAACATCAAAGAGAAAATGATGACTCAATTCAACAGTGGATCCACATTTAAAATCAGAACTAGAGAGTTCCCTTCTGCACTCTCTGCTTGCAAAAATAAATCTGAAGGAAAAAAATGATTTTTCCCATTAAAGCAAAACACTACTTTGTTAAGGATCAATACACTCCTTTGTATTGCCTCTTTATGTCATCTGCTTGATTATAGGAACACACACAAATGCAGACAGAAAGAGATTTGGGGAAGGGTTGGTCGGAGGCAGTAGTAAACCAAATCACAAAGCTTTTTTAAATTTTTTCCTTCAAAAGGGATTTTCTGCATCCTGCCCCAAGTTGTGCATCAATAAATTCAATTATTAAATAAATTATCTTCCTAAATCCATGGTTTGACCTAAGCTTAAACTATAATTTTAAACAAAACATAAGAAAATATTAATATATTAAATATTCAGATCCAGGGACAATAGCTTATTTTTTAAAAAGGAATATAATAAGCAATAATAATTGCACAATGTTTTGGAAGGAAGAAATTCTGAGTTTGGCAGAGCTAATATTTCAAAATATTAAAGGATCTCTAGAAGGCAGGAGGAGGATTTTTATATGACATAATGTTATGGTCCTTAAATCAGAGAATGAACAAACCATAACTAATTTATAATAATATTAAGCAACAATTTATTTATTTATTTATTTATTTATTTATTTATTTATTTATTTATTTATTTATTTATTTATTTATTTATTTATTTATTTATTTATTTATTTATTTATTTATTTATTTATTTATTGGAAGCTGCATTTTATTTGAAATTTTTTTTTTTTTGCTAACATACATTTTTATAACTTTTTAAACAAAAATAGAATCTGCAGAGACAATGCAGCAAATATGCTTAATTCATGTATAGAATTGCTTTCATGCCCCAGATTATTCTCCTGTTAAGGCTCCAAATGCCACCTAAAACTGATAGGATGTATTTACATATAGCATCGATCCACAGTGCGGTTTTCAAATTCACCTAAGAACAAGATCCTTTGCTTTGAGGATCCAGGGCACCAGGAAGTCATCCTGAAACAAGATGTGATGGCACTTCCCCTGGATAACTTCATGGTTTGGGTTGCCCATAGCAAAGGTCCGACTTCCCTTATATTTTCATTCTCTTTCTTGCTACATGACTCAAATGCATAAAAGACGCCCCACCCCCCACATTACACCAAAACTGTCCGTAGTTGCTTGTTTCATTTTTTTTTCTTTTATACAAAGAAGGAAAGTCTTTGGAAGTGAAAGCAATTCCTCACATTCATTTGGAAAAGGCTGTTATTTATTTATTGTTAAAGTCAGTTATAGCAGGAATGATTGAAAGGTATAAGTACTATTTGAGAATCGGACTTAAAAGTCTAAAACGTAATAGAATTTTCTGTTTTCTTTTCATGGAACAAAACAGTACTTAGAGTAATTACCGTATATACTCGAGTATAGGCCGACCCGAATATAAGCCGAGGCACCTAATTTTACCACAAAAAACTGGAAAAGTTATTGACTCGAGTATAAGCCTAGGGTGGGAAATGCAGCAGCTACCGGTAAATTTCAAAAATAAAAATAGATACCAATAATGTTTTTGAATATTTATTTCAAAGAAAAACAGTAAACTAGCGGTGTATTCAATGAAATACTTCACTCACCTCATGATGCTGATGTCCCGCTGTGATGATGATGTCCCGTGTAGCCGCGGGAGCGATGTCCCGCCTCCTATGACACACGGCACAGTGATTCCTATCATTGGATCACTGTACCAGAGGAGGTGGGACATCGCTATGTGGCTGCTTGCCATAACAAGGAGGAGGTGGGACATCGTTGCAGAGCGGCAGGAGGGGGAGGAAGGGGAATCGTAAGACAGCCCTGCATTACATTAGAACGTGAGGAGGGGGGATGGTGCGGTGCGTGCTGTGCGGCAAACTGACACAGAGGGAGGGGAAACTCACAGGGGCACTGGGCCATTCACGAGTGTCACCCAGCGGCATGGCCCCGCCCCTTTTTCTCCTCCATTTCGGGCAAATTTTTCACTGACTCGAGTATAAGCCGAGGCGGCTTTTTTCAGCCCAAAAAGTGGGCTGAAAAACTAGGCTTATACTCGAGTATATACAGTATATTAACATTGGCAATGTGTAGCTGTAGGCAGGGATTCAAGATAATTCAAAATACCATTCAATGAAATAATTCTGTACCATAGGTACAGAAGTATAATTCTGTACGATAGGATATGGTAAAAAGCTAAGGCACAACATATGTGGTATTTTACTAAAATTTGAGCCTTAGAGAATAGGCTGTACCAAAATTACAGAATTACAATGGCCTAAAACATAAATGTTGCAAAAACACACTTAGCTACTTATTTAAAGCAAAAAATATTAAGAGTTAAAATTAAAAATGACTAAATTTATATTCTGTCATTAACTGACTTTGAGCAGATAGTCAACACACTGGAGAGTAATTACACCTGTTGTCAAAGTTGATAATTGAATTGGTATTCAATATTTATTTTATTTTATTTTAAATACTTGCTGTATAATTTATTGAATTTTATTGAAAGGGAACTTGAGATGGAAAACAACAGAATTATGTTTTAAAACTATTTTAAAATATAGAGCACTATAAAGCAGCTTTAAACCACTGGAGATGGGGGCTATATTTGCTTTCCTGATACTCTGAAAGTTTTTACAGGTGAATCTCAGAGCCTTATTACAGTAACTTTCTCCAAACTTACATCTGTGACTGCCATAAATCCCAGTTGCAAATTACATTTGGACTGAATAAGATGGAAGGGAAGGGGAGGGGAAGAAGAGAGTGGGGGGAGAGACGGGGAAAGTGTGGGAGAGGAAAAGGGGAGTCTATTTAAAGAAATTAAAATAATAATGAGGCCAGGAGCTACTTTCTCATATTTAAGATTGTTTAAAAAATAAGTTAAGCACCATCAAAATTGTGAAATGTGGCATTTGTAATGTAGCAGTTAAAATATTACACCATAACCTTTTGCAATAACTTCCATTTGATCTTGATATGCTTTAAATTAAAAACTTCAGTGTGTCAATCAAAACAGGTTGATACAATTTTGGCGATTTAATGAACTGCAGAAGAAATTTATTGCATCTTGTTTTATCAACAGAAATAAAATAAAACATCCCCATCAATTTATTTAGTGCAATGATTGAAAACACAATTCAGCTCCCTCAAGAATAGTATCATGCCACATCTGAAACAATTACAGGTAGTAACTTAACAATACTCTGCTTAGAACTGCTGTTCTAAGAAAAAATCGCTCAGCTGAATGAAGCTGCTCAAGTATATAATTTTCAATAAAATTTGGTGAGTGATAAAGCTGTATAGGTGACTTCTCAGTCTTAAATTAAAATATGCCATTGATACCCACAGCACTGGCATGTAGGGGTGAATTTTGGAACTGTCTTATCCCCCAGCTCACGCCTAAGATAGCCCACACATTTCCACATTCACTCCACGTTACTTTTGCTTCCTATGCCTTGTTGTATTATTCTTATCTTTCCTCCATTCTTGCTTGGTAGCCCTTCCCAGCAGGTGAAATATGTATTGATACACAGGAAATGTCAGTCAGAAGGTGAAAATAGCATCTCCATGCCGCTTTTGTCATTTTTGACTGACGTAATGGACACCAGTCTGACAATCCACGTTGTACTTACACAACTTTTTACTGGCTAGCTTGTTATAGGGCAAATTTGCCTTCTAGAAATGTTCCTCTATTTTCCCCTCAAAGCAGAAAGGCACAAACATATTTCCAAATGGCCATGACATTTCTCATTCAGTCAAAAAGATGGCAGATATATTGAAGTACAAATGGAAGAGAAACCTGTGTGGATGGAACAGATTTTTGGTACACTGAATCTGGCCATCATCTAAAGCTGGACATTAACCAAATACTGCCTAATAAATTGCATCAACCTCTTAATATGCCATTTTGAAGAGAGAAAGAGAACCAAGTTTCTATGCTGGGTGTATGACCATAATGAAGATTTGATTTGACCAACTAGGCAAGTCATTAAAAAAAAAACCAATAACAACTCTAGTTTAATATAGCGACATGGATTTCTTTTTAAATTTCTTGCAGAAGCTGTTTATCAGCCAGAACTAAGTTGAACACATTTCAGGCCTCTGCACTCTCTCAAGCAGAGTTTGAGAGGGTAGGCTACAGAAGACAGGACAGAGTTAGAACAACATAAATCCAATATATGAGTTGAAATGCAATTATTATCAGTATATGATCTGTCTTTCTCTGGAGAGCTCTTCTCTCAGCCTAACCTACTTCGCTAACAACTACATCTCAGCCTAATTTACCTCACAAGTCTGTTGAGAGGATGAAATGACAGCCTCAAGTATATCTGTCCTGTGGAGAAGGGTATACAAATGTGATAATTGGATTTTTAGGGGATAGTCTGGGCAAATCCAGGCTTGTAATTCTCCTGTGATAGTTATACCCCAAACTCTTTGTTTGACAGGCAAAGCACATGAACAAAGCTCATGAGATTTCTACTCTCCCCCACCCCCTCAGCTAGACTTCTATGACTTTACATTCAGGATATACTGACTTTGATTTGTTCTGGCAGAATTCTCTTCAAACGGTACTCAAAGCTACAGAGGGAATAGTTCTATTTTGCTCAGAGTATTCCCTAGCCAGAAAATGCATGAGCTTTTTCCATCTCAAAGTGCATCCCATGATGTGCTGCATTAAGATTTAAGTTAAAGATTGTCCTCCTCTTCTAGCAAGGACTTATAGTGACCCCATGAATTCTGAATAAAATCTAACGAGTCATACATGGTACTTGAAATAGGTACAAATGAGAGGAGGAAAGGTTTGAACCAAGCCTGCAAAGATCTACTCTTGATACCAAAATATAGCAGAAAGTCATTCTGGCTGGGAATTAATGTTTTCCTGTGTGAAAAACATTAGGCTGAGAAAGTTAAGAGAGTTAGCTTAATGTTATAAATGGCTAAAGGAATGTTTTATTGAGTTGCTGTTTAAGCAATTACCTAGTAATAATTAAAACATGAAGCAGTTTGGAATATCTGTGTTGTCACACATAGCGTGCATAACCTAAGCAATGCAAGACAAATTACATCGACTTAAAAGAAACTTTCCACTTCTACAATGATGTCAGGTACAAGGTATTATCTGTTATTTGTTTTGTTATCCAACTAAATAAACTAATTACTTGATTGAGTGGACACATATTCATATCCAAGTTACTGCTACTTCAGAATTTTAGACAAGAAATAAATAAAACTGAAGATAGCCCTCAACATACACCCACATATTGAGCCCAAAGTTGAGTGGGTTAAATGAGTTTTGCTAAATTTAAGACTTTTCTTGCTGCAGTTGTTAAGTGAAAAGATGTAGTTGTTAAGTTAGTCACATGTAACCTGGCTTCCCCATTGATTTCGCTTGTCAGAAAGTCACAAAAGGTGAACACATGGTACCAGGACACTGCAACCATGATAAATGTGAGTCAGTTGCCAAGTGACTGAATTTTGATCGCATGATCATTGTGATGTCCTAATGGTTGTAGGTGTGAAAAACAGTCATAAGTCACATTTTACACTGCCATTATAATGTGGAACATCATTAAGTGAACTGTAAGTCAAAGACTATTATAATCCTGAGATACTAACATTTTGCCAAACGGAACACAAAATAAAATCAAGAGAACAATTGGTAGGAAGGATAAAGATTATATCTTCTTATTTACAATTATTAGAAAAAAATTAAAGGCATAGTTGTGACTCCTTTTGTTGCACATTTTTTAAATTTCCTAAGACTGCAATGATATTTTCTAAAGAACTACTTCTCAAGTTATGTAGGATGGCAACTCAGTATGATTTATTTCTAATAGACATGCATAGGATCACACTGTAAATCAATTCTGCATAGGCACTGAAGACAAAACTCTGGAATATGTTTCATGTTGATATCAGGCAAAACTCTCAAACAGATTATTAAGCTGTCACAACTTTTTGAAAAGAAGTTGACAGGAAGCTACATGGCTTTATCAAGAGTAATTACGCCAAGCAACCTGATCTTTTCCAATAGTCTGACTAGTTTAGTTGACTTCAGAAAGGCAATGAGCATAGTTGATTTCAGCAATGCATACTGTAAAGTCTCCTAGGAAATTTTAATGGAGAACATGGTAAGGGCTAGAGCAGTGTTGGTGAACCTTTTTGGCATGTGCGCGCCAGCTACCTGGTCTTCTGGTTTCTGGTGCATATGCACACATGAAGACCAGCTTGCTGGTGTGCATGTGTGCACTGTAAACTGGAAGATCATTTTCCCAGCACGCGCAGGCACACTGGGCAGCTGCTCTTCCGGTTTACAGAGCTCCCACATACGTGAAGACCAGCTGGCTGACCTGCCATAACCCGAAGAGCAATGGGCAATGTCATGCGTGCCTAGAGAGAAAGCTCTGCATGCCACTTCTGGCACACATGCCATATGTTCACCATCATGGGGCTAGAGTATATTACCATTAAATAGATGGTTGAATGATTGTAGTTAAAAAAATAAATTAGTGGTTCTGGATCAAGCTAGAAGGAACTGCTGAAGGCATAAAGCAGTGCTGCATTGTGTAATATGTTTACAAATGATGTGTCATTATGAAACACCTTTGAGGATACTATTAAGATTCAATAGGAAGAGTGCCTTCTCAATTTCTGATAGCAAAAAAATAAGAATCTGATTTGTTTTCTAACAAGTTTATTAAAAGGCTTTTGTGGGCTGCAGTTTACTTCATCAGACACATGAAATGTGCAGACTAATGATTTAAATTAGGTAAGGCCGGGGAGAATGGAGGAGAGACTGAGATGGATTTCAACAGGGAAAAATGTTTTAAGTCCTACATTTGGGGAGAATAACATAGAGTGTGGGATATTATATTGGGCAGCAATCTATGTTTTTTTTTAAAAAAATGAGTATCTTGGTGCATCACAAACTAAAGGACATGATCCACACATTGAGCCAGCACTGTGAGGTAGCTGCAAATAGGAGACTCTAGAAAGAATGCAGAGAAGAGCAACGAAGATGGTTAGGAGACTAAAACATATAAAGAATGTTTGCTGGAATTGACTATGTCTAGTTTAATGAAAAGAAAGACTAAGGGTGATGGCAGTGTTCCAATATCGCAAGGGTTGCGACAAAAAAGAGGCAGTCAAGTTATTTTCCAAATCATGTGACGGTAGGACACAAAGCAATGGGTGGAAACTAATCAAGGAAAAAAGAAACTTAGAACTAAGAAGAAGTTTTCTGACAGTTAGAACAATTAACCAGTGGAACAACTTGCCTTCAAAAGTTGTGAATCCTCCAACACTGGAAATTTTGAAGAAGATATTGGACAACCATTTGTCTGAAATGCTATAGGGCCATGATGGTGAACTGCATCCCCTGGCATGCGAGCTTTCAGCATGTGCATGCCAGCTAGCTTATTGGCGGTCTTCCAGAGGGCCGGGAGAGGCTCCAGAGCTTGGGGAGGGTGAAAAACAGGCCCAACGGACCTACCAGAAGTTTGTTCTGGTTGGCCCATTGGACCTATTTTTTGCCCTCCCCAGGAGCCAGAGGCTTTCCTGAAGCCTGGGGAAGATGAAAATGACTTCCACCCCACCCCGGAGGAAATACCAAGCTCAGCTTGGAGGCAAGTAGTGCGGCACGCATAGGGGGAGGAATGTGGGTGGGGTTGTGCATGCAAGCACATGTGGGGGGGGGGTTGCTTCGCATTATGGGTGCCGGCACGCATGCACGCTATTGTATATGCGCCCTCGCATTTTTGGCATCCAACAACAAAAAGGTTAGCTATCACTGCTATAGGGTTTCCTGCCTGAGCAGGGGGTTGGACTAGAAGACCTCCAAGATCCCTTCCAACTCTGTTATTCTATTCTATATGCAATTCTAGGCTATATCAACCAGAATGCTGACAAGATCAGAAGAAAGCACTTCTCTAGTCTGCTTTGCTCAGATTCAAGCTAGAATACTGTAGAAAAGTTACCTGGCAACCATTAGTAAAATATGAGCCCAACTCAAGAAAACAAGAAAGCATGAGAAAGATGGTCCTACCTTGACTCTCTTGGGAATAAGTGGGAAAGGAAAGAAACACTGTCAGGCTTGCAATATTTTGTTATTGTAGCCTATATGTATAAAGTAGAATTCATATATTTCTTGTGGTACTCCCTTGAAGGAAAGGCTTCAGGACTGATATCTAAAGGTAAAGTTGCCCAGCAATGGAGCAGATTGCCTCAGATGATGCTGGATTCTTTAATAGTGAGATGCTGAACTAGGCAAGGGGTTGAACTAGCAGCCCAACTCCAAATATTATGTGATAATATGAATGCAAATTTAATATAAAAAATAAATGTACTTCCAGAACTATGCCATCAAATTATCTTGATTCAAACACAGCCCGTGATACTCATCCACAAAGAAACAAGTGTATGTGATTAAATAGCTGGAACACTTTACGGTGCATTCAGAGATGCACTACAGCGCTAACAGTTGCTCTCAAATTAAGCACAAATAAAGGATCATTCACCAACACTCCGCTGATTAATTCCGAGATTCAAATTAAGCAGCGAACAGATAATGTGTGTTAGATAAAACTATTCCTGAGGGGTAATTGCATTAGTTCTAGGCATTATTGTTCCCAATAACCTTTGCATAAACAGCTACAGAAAGAAACTAAACACATTTGGGGGAATGAATCCCTCTTTCCCATCTTCTAAAAGCTATTTTAGAAAAAGATTTCACTTTAAAAATCTGAAACCATTCAACTCCCACCCAAATGGATGTACCTCCTATTTAACATGACCACTTTCTCATTATTCAAAGACAAAAGACTGCATTTTCCTTTCTCTCTCTAAAAGCAATAACATTCCCAATCAACACAGAGAAAGCTTCTGCCAGCCTCATCAGCAACTAATATCTCCCTATTTGGTAATAGGAAACCAATTCCAAACAATATGATACGATAAAATAAGCATTCGTCATATGCAATATTCACATTTTGAAATAAACCAGGTGGTTTCCTTTGCCAAACCGTGTTAGTCAAGCAACGTCAATCTCAGTCCAGTTTAAAATAACAGTACCGAGAGTTAAATGGTTAAAACATATTGTTTTCTTACAATATCACTTTGGATTAAAGTCAGTGGTTTCAACCTCTCGATTACTCATCATTTATTACTGCTTAATGGCAACAAAAATGGCAAAGAGCCCTGCTTAAATGCCGTGATCAAGATGCACCATTGACCATCTGAATAAATACATGTCTCATAACCTAAATTTGTGACTCCTGTGGGATGTAGGCCTTTAAAATGAAACTGCACAAATTTGTAAAGAGAGTTTCAATCAGTCTTAGTCAAAACATCCAGACTGATATTCACTTATTGCAAAGGTGGGTTCCATATTACCTTCAGTGAGAATGCTTAAGAATTAGAGAGCAGAAATTCAACAAATCAGGAGGACACCAAGGAGAAAGTTGGGAAGAGACTTGACTAAAATTCCCATTATTCCTCTGGAGAGCTTACATCTAGCAATAGGATAACCAGAAAAATCATAAGAAAGAAACAATCTGCCACTAAAACCAAAACCATGTGTCAGAGCATCAAAAGAATCTGTCTCACAAAACACACACAAAAATATTTTGTTCTCTGACACAATCACGCTCTTTCTCTTTGTAAAAGTCAGGCCTTACTAAGAGGTGAAATGAAGCCAGCTGCTTTCAAAGAGATAAATCTGGACGGACAGCCAGCTGAGGAAAGGCCTACATTCCTCTACTTGTTCATCCTGCTTAGTATGGATAGCTTCCGTCTAAAATATGAACAATGCAAGAGAATAGGGCCCAGACAGTGACTGTTGGTACTTCACAGAACTTTATTCCAAGCACCCCTGTCGGTCTAGAAGATGACCAGAATATAAATGGCATCGATGCTAATTCCAGAGAAGTTACTAACTGAGGAGGGAAGAGTAGAGGAAACAACTATCCTTTCCCACCTACCTAGATGGCAGTTTCTCTGGGGTCACTTTTGAGTATTTATATATTATGTGATAGGAAGTTAGTAAGAGAAATACCTCATTACTTTCCTATAGTTTCTATTCCACGATGGCTATATGAAAGACAGGTCTATCTACCGTCTGTTTGAAATAATAGAACTCAATTTATGCTAATATGAATTTTACTTTGTGGGATAAATTAGAGATGCAAACTTCATTATACAGCGAAGCGAACAAATGATGCTTAGAATTTTTCTTCAAGCAAAGTTTAATATTTGCATTATAATTTTATGTAGATTTGATCTACACACAATCCTATTAATGTGGGTGACCTTAACTGCTTCCAAAATGTCCCTCAGATCATACTAGGGAGGTTTTAGGATATAAACCAACCTATTCTAATGTTGGGTTCCATGCTTTACATAGCTTATGAGACAGTTTTTCAAGAAACTCTTGCTTGGATGTAAAACCATGGATCTCTCGACCCATTATTTTTCATTTCTTAACTGACTCTGCATTAAACATATTACCCTGGTTAAGTGTTATCCTTTATCTTGTCTAAGTAGTAAGGTCACCAATATCATATCACCCCTAGTGCTTCTTTTCATTAAAATAGACATACCGAATTCCAGCAGTTGTTATCAATGACATTCCCTTCATAAATAATCTCAATGCTTGGGCTTATTGACTCCCCCCACCCCACTTTTCTGGTTGAGTCTCAGCTTGCCTGTATATATTGCCTGAGAAATCTAGAGTATACATTCTTTGAATATGCTAATTATAAGTCTTAGTAACCAGTAAGTAGTAAAATATTGCATGCAATTTTTTGTATATGCAATAGATAAACAATATCATTTAATGATATTAAATGATAAATACACAGCAATCTCTTGCAACGCATCTGGAAATTCAGCTCATTGTGAAAAGTAACATCAAAAATATATTTTCTTTTCATTCTCCTGGATTCCCAGGAGTCCACTAAGACTCAATCACTGAAGCTAATATCTGTTGGCAAAGTATTCTCAAACCACTATAGGTGAAACTAACAAACAGGTCATAGGTTGAGAAAAACAGAGAAAAATACAACTCAAAATGCAAAATAATTTGTTGACTTTGAAAAACAGGACAAAGGTTAATTGGCATATATTTCTCATATCATAATTAACAATTTATTTACACACACTGAAACAAGATTGAGATAATTATCCCGAAACAGAAATGCAATGACAAATTACTGGTTTTTTATACTGCAGTTGATCTCTTACACATTAAAATAATCAACATGCTTTAAGCAGAAGGTTCATCTGTTCCATTTTAGATTGAATTCTTTAGAACATAGATTCTGAACTGCCATATGGGAAATCCACAAAGCCAAAATGATAGCAACACAGAAAGTGGGCTAACTGGCTGTATTTTCTCTAGAATATTTTAATAGGCAACACACTCTCAGTTGGACTAGCACTCCATGCATTTTAAGTATGATTTAAAAAAAACCTTACTATACTTCACTGGTATTTTAAAAAGGAAATATGGAACATCTTTCATTGTCAGTTTAACACAGTGGTTCCCAAACTTGGCAACTTTAAGACTTGTGAATTTCAACTCCCAGAATTCTCCAGCCAGCAGAGCTCTGCTGGCTGGAGAATTCTGGGAGTTGAAATCCACAAGTCTTAAAGTTGCCAAGTTTGGGAACCACTGGTTTAACAGATCGCTTTCATTTAGCTCAGGCATTCTTATAGTCTTCTTGAGTGTAAGCCACAGCAGGTGGCGTCACTGTTCAGACCTCAGTTCTCTAGAAAAGCTAAACAATGCAAGATCTGGTGAATACTGAATGAGATACAACCATGATTACAAAATTATCGAATATCAACTTTGACTCATGGCATCATTTTCCTTTTATGTGAGTGCAGTTAGAAAACCAGTGGTAATTTGAGCAGTCTGAATTCCTGGCTTGTGTATGATTCTCTCCTTGCGTAGATTTTTTCCCCTGATTGTTGGAAAACTGACAACAAAACTGACTACCTTTTCTAAGATGGAGCATGCATGAGAACCCCTGTTCAGCATAAAGCTAATATAAATATTTCTCATTAAAAAAAACAACCAAACAGGCTGTAAAACAGATAATGGGAGATTTGTAGAATAAGACATGTAAAATTATGTTAATGTAGTTTTACAATAAAGTAGAATTAAATCATCAATTAAATCATCTGGTCAGGTTTCCCATCAGGTCAACTGGGAAGGCTGACACATCTACATATATTTTGTGTTGGGTTATGTTCACTGTGGAGGTCTGATAGGTCCGAGTCGAGCCGGGCACTGTTGACAGCTTGCACCAAGGAGTATATTCGGGCTCTAAGAACAGCCAAAAGATCACACATTGCCTCCTTGGTAGCGTCCGCCGAGTCCCGCCCAGCCGCCCTGTTTAGGATAACCCGCTCCCTCCTGAATAGGAGGGAGACGGAAAACCCCTTACAGGGTAAGGCTGAGGAGTATGTACAGTTCTTGGTGGACAAAGTTGCTCGGTTTCGATCGGACCTGGACTCCACTCCTGCAGATCCAGCCGAGACACAAGGGAATGATCTGGCAGACCATCTCTGGGTTGAGTTTCAGGATGTTGCCTCCGGGGATGTGGACAAGGCTATGCGAGCTGTGAGCGCCTCCACCTGTATTCTGGACCCGTGTCCCTCCTGGCTGGTTGCCAGCAGCAGTGAGGTGACACGAGGCTGGATCCAGGCGGTTGTTACCACCTCTCTTCGGGAGGGGCATCTCCCCACCGCGCTGAAGGCGGCGGTGGTGAGACCCCTCCTGAAGAAACCGTCCTTGGATCCAGCAATTCTTAACAACTACCGTCCAGTCTCCAACCTCCCCTTTGTGGGGAAGGTTGTTGAGAAGGTGGTGGCTCTCCAGCTTCAGCGTACCTTGGAGGAAGCTAACTATCTTGACCCCTTCCAGTCTGGCTTCAGGCCCGGTTACAGCACAGAAACCGCTTTGGTCGCATTGACCGATGATCTCTGGAGAGCCAGAGATGGAGGCCATGCGTCCATCCTGGTTCTCCTTGACCTCTCAGCGGCTTTCGATACCATCGACCATGGTATCCTTCTGCGACGACTGCGGCAGGTGGGGGTGGGCGGCACTGTTCTGCAGTGGTTCTCCTCCTACCTCTCGGACAGGTCGCAGTCGGTGTTGGTGGGGGGGCAGAGATCGTCCCCGAGGCCCCTTACTTGTGGGGTGCCGCAGGGTTCGGTCTTATCCCCCCTACTATTTAACATATACATGAAACCGCTGGGCGAGATCATTCGTAGGCACGGGATAAAATACCACCAATATGCGGACGATACACAGTTGTATCTGTCCGCCCCGTGCCAACTCAATGAAGCGGTGGAAGTGATGAACCGAGGCCTTGAGGCTGTCAAAGACTGGATGAGAGCTAACAAACTGGTGCTCAACCCGGAAAAGACCGAGTGGCTGTTGTGTTTTCCTCCCAATAATTTGGCTAATGTTCCATCAATCAGGCTGGGGGGACAAAATTTATACCCCTCAGACAGGGTCCGCAACTTGGGAGTCCTCCTGGACCCACAGCTGAGTTTCGACCATCATTTGTCAGCTGTGACCAGGGGGGCATTTGCTCAGGTTCGCCTGATGCGCCAGTTGCGGCCCTACCTGAACAGGGAGGCCCTCACAACAGTCACTCGAGCCCTTGTGATCTCTAGGCTGGAATACTGCAACGTGCTCTACATGGGGCTGCCCTTGAAGAGCATCCGGCGACTTCAGCTAGTCCAGAATGCGGCCGCGCGAGTGATCGTGGGCGCACCACGGTTCGCCCACATAACACCGATCCTCCGTGAGCTGCGCCTGCTACCTGTTGGTCTCCGGGTGCACTTCAAGGTCCTACTTACCACTCACAAAGCGCTCCATGGTAGTGGATCTGGCTATTTGAGAGACCGCCTTCTGCCAATTACCTCCCTGCGTCCCATCAGATCGCACAGGGTAGGCCTCCTCCGAATTCCATCCGCCAGTCAGTGCCGACTGGCGACTACGCGGAGGAGAGCCTTCTCAGTTGCAGCTCCGACGCTATGGAACAATCTCCCCGTGGAGATCCGCACCCTCACCACCGCCCAGGCCTTCCGCACGGCCCTTAAGATCTGGCTATCCCGTCAGGCCTGGGGATAAAAATCTTAGTTCGTCCCCTCCCGAATGATGAATGAATGTTGTGCTCTATTTTTTAATATTATGTACTGTCTTATGCTTTTTGTCTTTGTACCCCCTTTCCCGTGTTTTTGTAAGCCGCCCTGAGTCCCCTCAGGGAAAAGGGCGGCCTATAAATTATAATAAATCTACAAATCTACAAATCTACTGCCTTCAGTTATTTGTAATAATAATAAAGGCAGGATATGAACAAGAAAACAAATTCCGCCCCACTTAACTATGGCAAGGTATTCCTTCTCAGCTATATTCTAATTTAAACCATATTCAAAACTGGTATGTGATTGATGTTCTCTAATTAATTGAATCTCAAGATCTGATCCCAGTCCCTGGGTCTCAAAATCTCCTGTACCAGGTTCCCTATAAAAACAGAGAATAAGAAAATAAAATTTGATTTCAAGGTATCTTTCCTTTGTAATAGAGTGGGGCTATCTTGGTGTAAGACATAAACAATATTTGCTATTTATGTAGGTTGGTGACTTGGATAATTATTTTCTATTCTCAAGTGCTTCAGAAAAAAGCACTGTAGAGTTTATAATGCTCAGCCTTCTAAATCCAATGAATCAAAGTAAAATTTTATAAAAGTTCATAACTTGACTCAGTCTTCCATCTTTCCGAGGTTGGTAAAATGAGGAACCAGATTGTTGGGAGTAATATGCTTGCTCTGTAATATATACCACTTACAAGTGCTGTAAAACACTATGAAGTGGTACAAAAATCTAAGTGCTATTGCTTACTTACAATTGGCATAAATGAGTTTAAAAATGAGTTTAAATGAGTTTAAAACAAGTGTTGCCTTTTAGTGATGTCACGGATATTGTCCAAAATTTGGCAATACACTGTATTCCTTTCATTATACTATGCTCTACAATGATCTCATTATGAAAATTCAAGTGCTAAAATGCTACTCCATAAATATTAAAGGTATACTTTTATTTTTTGTTCAAAGTAAAGTTTTAAAGTGGTTCGGTTTCGCCCCAAATTTGCCCCTTTCAGCATATACTGCTAAAACCTTGAAAGATTGTGTAGGGGGAGAAAAAGCAAACACTAAGTTTTTGTGTGATTTTCCCAGCGTTTCTACTGCTAGTAGTTCAGCTTTGCTTTCTTCTGCTGTCAGCCTCATGACAGCAACACTCACCATTAACAGCACAAGAGAGACTACAACAGTGGTTTAAAAAAAAACTATAAGAAACTGAAGGATCTGACAACTAGAAACAGAAAACCTAAATGGGGAATCATGTAGAACCAAACAGGGAGGGGAATGGAATCCACATGTGACACACTGTGAAACAAGTTCAGCATTCTGGCTTCTATTTGATATGCAGAATGGATTTAAAGAGAAGGGAAAACATGCCATAAGTATGTTTTCTCTAACAGATACTTATTGGCATACAAAATAGGAGACATTTATACATCCCAAACCTTATATATATTATTTAGAACAGTGGCTCTTAATATGTGTCTGGGAGTCCATGGGGCTCCCAAGACCCTTTCAAGGCCCACAAAATCAAATAAATAAATATTTTACATTTTATCAGTTTTAAGTAAATATTGATACATATAATCCACTTAAAGCTCTTTAGATCCTCCATCATTTTAAAGAACGTACAGTGAAAATGGCATGAGATGAAATGTTTGAGAACCAGATTTAGAGAACACGATTACTAGCATAGGACATCCCTGAAATACACGTCACAGGATGTAGAGGAAACCCAGCTCTTAATACATGCAGGGCTTTAAGGAAATCCTTGGTGCATCAAAGGATAACAATCAAGTTTGCAATAAAGATTAAAAAATATAAGTCTTAGTTTGGCCAGATATATCTGACAAATTAGACTATATGGTTTTATTATTCATCTCCTAGCAGTGGTGGTTCAGTGGTTAGAATGAAGTATTGCAGGCTAAATCTACAATGTAGCCAGGCGTTAGATCCTGACCAGCTCAAGGTAAACTCAGTCTTACCATTCTTCCAAAGTGGGTAAAATGAGGACCCAGATTATTGGAGAAAATATGCTGACTCTGTAAACTGCTTAGAGACTGCTGTAAAGCACTATGAAGTGGTATATAAATCTAAGTGCTATTGCTATTACAATTATTTGTCAGAACTAAACTCACCAACTTAATAGGAAAATTGTCTATGTGATTATATTTCGAGAGTCCTGCCTTTAATCTTCCCTGAAGAGTTCCTACCAAGGAACCACTACATTCTGAAATGTAGGAATGTAGAAATGTAGAATGAAATGCTTAGTCCCTTTGCTTTAGATTTACTTTAAAAGATTATCATTATGCCAGTGATGTGTCACAAGCAGCAATGTCTTTAAAGAGCTGGGGAAAATTGAAAATCTCTAGTAGTAATGTTACCAGTAAACATGGGCAGTGCCATGAGATTTTGAAAAGAAATGTTTAAAATTCAAAAAATTGGTATTTATTACAGACCATATGACTATTTTGAACATTGTAATTCTTATTAAAAAAGAAAAACCAATATCATGAACTTTCCTGCTTTAAATTTCTTATATAATTTATTAACAACTAGTTGATATCTTAATGAAGATCACCCACAGCTTCATAATAAATAGTTGGGAGTATTTTGTGAACAGGTGTGCTGGGACCTGACTGGAGATGATAGACGTTGTAGTTCAATTTCATATTTTTTTTTATACTTGTAGAAAGTTTGTCTACAGATGATCTCCAGGAAGTAGAAATATCATTTTTATCTACCTCTAACTTATTTATATAAATAATGTGTTTGGATATGCACATTTGAAACAAGGCCTAAAATCTAATTCCTAAAATTTTGCAGAATGTATGCGAATTATAGTAAAAATGTAGCATGTAATATGAAATTAAATTTTAGACTGGAGAGAGCCACCTGCAGTATACATTGTGAACAAAACTAATTTCAAAGCTACCTTTGATAGAGTACAACAACATTATTAATTCAAAACTCATTGCAACCCTCCTTGACATGTCAAAGACAAAATTCTTACCGTTTCCTTTGGAATTTGTGACTGGCTTGGTTCAGTATTCTAAAAGAAGTGGGGGGAAATGAAATAAGAACAAGGTTGGAAAAGGTATTTGCTTCAAAGGACAAGCACCCTGATAGCCAAAACCATTCATAGCTGTTAATACTAATAAGAAATCTTTCACCAACCAGTGATACTAATCAATTTTAGTTAAAAGCTAGTTTAAAAATTCAAAAATTTCTGATTAAACAGGCATGTGGGTCCAAACAGAGGAATCTGTTTTTTAAAAGACAGAAATAAGAACATTGTAGCATTTCTCCCATCTCCTTCCCTTAGGCTGGTTAAGGAACAATAATTGAAAACCCCATACTTAACTCATACACACAGTCTACTAATATATATTAATATATACAGTTATCTTAATGGATGCAGGTAGAGATAAGAGACAACTATTATATAATGCAGGTAATCCAGCACTTATCCACCACAGGAATTGAGCCCAAAATATCTGTTTTTAAACAAGACAGTTAAATGAGTTTTGCTCCATTTTATGACCTTTCTTGCCACTTGAGTGAAACTGCAGTTGTTAAGCTATTAAACACATTTGCTAAGTGAGTGTAGCTGTTTCACGGTCCTTGTATGTCAGAAGATAGAAAAAGTGATTACATGACCCCAATCGTCATAAATACTTGTTGTTTGCAAAACATCTGAGTTTTGATCATGTGACTTGGGAATGCTGCAGTCATAAGGGTGAAAAATGTCACTTTTATCAGTGTTGTTATATCTTTGAATGGTCACTAAATGAATGGTTGTAAATTGAGGACTATCTGTACACTCTTATCAAATAAACCTCAAAACTAGACCCAATAACCTCAGTGTCCTCAAAATTGAAACTTCTGAATGGCATGTCTTTTCAATCTATATTTTGGCTGGATGAATATAACATGTCCATGCCAAACATTGGATTAGCAAAGCATAATAGTTGGAATGGTTCATTGAATACAATGAAACACAAACTCCCCAATCCTATTTAAGGCTAGCCATAACAACGTCTTGTACTTTTCTTAAAGAAAATTAGGAGGCCAACATTCTTACAGCATACAGCATATGAAGAGAGAATCACTTGGCATAAAGCTGACAGTTTTTATAAGTGCAGAAAGAAGTACATCAACTTGCAGTGAGATAAAGGTACAAATGAGATGAAATTTCATGGTGCTTATCGTCACATTGCGGTCTGGTTTTTTAAACACTGTGCATTTTTTCTAGCACATCTCATGCAATTCTATGGTGTTTTTGCATTTTTTGAATACAAAATGCTAAGTAACGTCCAACTTTTCATTGAGTAATCATGTTTCCAGTAGTTTACAACTACGGTAGCCTTCCATTTTTCCCCAAGAAAAATCCTTCTTTTCGTCCAATAGTGCTTTTTTTAAGACTAGTAACAGAGGTGGGTTCCTACCAGTTCGCACCTATTCGGTAGAACCGGTTCGTCAAATCTACCGAACAGGTTAGAAGAGGTTCCACCAGTGGACCCGGAAAGCAGGCCACACCTACAGAAGAGGTTCCAAAATTTTTTGAAACCCACCACTGGTCCTTGGATATGATTACTCTACACTATCATGCTCATATTTATAAAACTCAGTGCCTCTGTGAAAGGTAAGGATGACTACTGCGTTTGTGGTGCAATCAGAACATTGCGTGTGTTGAAGTTGTTTTAACGCAAACCAAAGATGCCTTTTAAAAAACAAGTTTACATCATATTCTTATGCATGCCAGTGCTGTGTGTGAGGTAATTTAAGGTGGTTCTGACAAGTGTCGTCGGCATCTTCATATCACATGGGCGGCAAGCCACTCCCATCCGGTCACATGGGCAGCAAGCCACTCCCACAAAGGAGGCCACACCCACAGAGTAGGTTTGAACAATTTTTGAAACCCACCACTGACTAGTAAGCATGGGATCTGGGAAGACTTTAGCATATTGTAAAGATGCATGAAATAAAGGAATACCAACAGCGATATTTCTGTTGCTTCCAGCACTGAAGTCAGCTCAAAATAAACCCATCAAAAGAAATTCAAAACTACTCTAAGAATAAGATTAAAAAATGGATGCCTCTTTTTCCAGTGAAAGAACACGAGGGAAAACACAAGGTATCTTTCACCCCAACATTAATATAAACCTTGAGAAGAGAATAATACTGCAGCCCAAGATATAGTATCTTCTTTTAGAATATAAACATTGGAAACCATTAATGCTTACTTTTCAATATAGTGAAACATTATGATCTTTATATTCTTCTGTGATTTGGCATTTTTCTCCAAGCAGCAGAAGAATGTAGACAGAGGCCCCATGTGCTAAGTTTGTGCATTAGGCACATCAGAAATGATAATACATCATTTTTCCAAATAATGCATTCTAAAAAAACACGACTAAAATACAAAATTGGTCAGATATCCTTGAAAACAGGGGGAGAAACTAAGGAAGAAGGAAATTTTCATCTAGAAGCACTTGGTAATGACAACAGGTGAAGACAGATGTTCCTCTCTTGTGCAACAGTTGAAGAGCTAATAGACTATTTGAAATGTTATGTATCCCACAACTTATTTGTCAATGTCACCAACAATTCACTGCAATGGCTTATTTTCCTGTATGTATGCATCTTTAAAAGAATGACTGTGGAATCTCAGCACGTGAGTTGATAAAATAAAGCAAGGGAGGGAGAGGTAAAAATTTGGTAGAAGGAAGCAAACGAAGGGAAGGATGGAAGAAAGAAAAAGTGAGGATGTTTTACAACACACTATTCCCATCTCTAACTTTCCAACAATTAAAGCAGCTATGTATTTTCCAAGGCTCATGAATAGCTTTAGAAACTGGCTGAAGTGAAATTATGTGGCTTTCAAAAGATGCAACTGTCCCAATGGTGCTTTTCCAAAAGGCAATTGGCCTTTCTTAGATTCCCACTCCCTTAAATATATTCTGCTTCTCATTCAAGAAACTTCTTCAGTTTCTCATATCTCTGTTAAGGCCAAACTGTTATTAAACTAGCCCTCCTCGACCTCACCCCTCAACCTTATCCTATTATTTGCTGTGTTCCTGCCATACTTTTTACCAGCTCACCGTTCCATAATAGTTAACTTCATCTTGTTATGCTGTACAAGATGTGGTCCTAATAGCCAATTGCTATAAGTAAAGAACATTTGGGAAATATGACACATATAATGTATGTATGTGTACATATAAATCCATTGGATACCAAGATTAACAGCATGGAAAGAATACTGTTTTTATCTCTATCTCCCTCCCTCCCTCCTCTGGGTTCCTGGAGACCACTTGAATAGACCCATGGAATTTTTTTGTCAGCCTCTTGAGAAATGGTTTCTCTTACCTTCTTCTTAGGACTAATAGAAAATGACTGACCTAAAGTCATTCAGCTGAATGACATCCAGGCATTCAGTCATTCATCCTAAAGCAGGACATGTGATGGATTGTATTAAGGAGGTGGATTCCCAGGGGGGAGGGGCTACATTCCAGAGGAGTTAGAGGCAACTCAATCTGAATGTTATATGTGAGAAAAAGTGGATGAAGATAGCATCTCCCTAATAATTTGAAAAGTACAACGCATATGCAGGTAGTAGACGCCTCAATCTTGCAAAATTTTCTCTCTATGTATGAAAACGATAAAGAACTTTAAAGAGAGTCACCAGGTAACTCATTCTTCGTATTGGACTTGATAGCACCAGAACTCAGGATCTCTAGTTTCCAGCTAAGTGCCTTAAACACTGAAACAATATGCTTCTCTTTTATATTCTACATTCACACTTCAATACATTTATATTATATGTATTATGAAGCTCCTCTCAATCAAGCTTCAGTACTACAACCAAGACTATCAGCTTATTATGAAATGGGAACTTTTAATTAATTTCTGCTTACAATCAAGGGGGAATAACCTTTCAAAACCTCGGATGCTGACAATTACAAGAAACGAGGTCAAGAAGTACTTATTCATTATCAACATCATTATCAGTAGCAGCACATCGTACAGTAACTCTTTCCATCTTGAATATTAACCCATCTTCTGCTACTTTCACATGGTCTCTTCCAAAATACTGGCTCCTGGAGCCCAAATCAGTGGTGCTGCAGACTGGCAAAATGAGTATAGTGAAGAAAACTTAAATCAACTGCAAAAGTAAACCCTTGACCTTGAATTTGTGATTATGCTTAATTCACACTTCAATATCGTCAAAGCATAGCCACGCTTTTTGTCCCTCAATTCTGAGAATATAACACAAGTAGCCACAACTTTTGCCTATTCTGTCAATATTACAAGTAGGCTGAACTACACAGACTCAAGATAAAATTTCACAGACCGGTTATGACGGTTCAGCATTCAAGAGGTCATTACATCAAATTCTCCTCTGCATTTACCCTGTTCCATATTGCAGTTCAATTAAGTGTTGGTGTGTAGAATTATCTTTGCATCTGAAACAGGGTAGATTTGATTTAAATCAATTCAATTTAAATCATGATTTCAACCACTAGTAAAAAGGATTGATTTAAGTCAATTTAAATCATAATTTTTAAAGAGCAACTGTCATCTTTGTCCCGCAGCGACTCCTCCTCTGACCTCCGACAGTCCCAATATTGCCAATTCTACAGCCTAATCCTACATAACTAAGCTCCATTTCATGCTGAATAAACTAAATTATTAATGTATCTTAAACAGAAAACTATCTTTAGATATATTTTTACTCCAAAAGCATTTTTTTTATAAAAATAGAAAAATCTGATTTAATTTTTTTTTAAAAATCCAATTTAAATTTTAAAAATCCATTTTTTTAAAATCTTCTATTCTTATTCACCCTTATCTGAAAGACTATTCCAACCTGGTTTTTCCCAGAAAGTGGACTTCAGTTCCTATAGTGGCCAAATGTGTGGGGAAGAGTTCAAATGTAATGCAACTGAAAAGCATCAGATTATCATTATTAAATCAATGGCCAAATTTAGTAACTTCCATATCTTCACCAACTAAATACTTCTTACTTTTTGTGGCAACTTCAAATTATCAGATAAGTGTCCTTACTATTGCTCATCTAGCTGGTCAATGGCAAGCCCTAAAACAGTAATTTCCAAGTAATTTCTTCATTTATTTATTCTGGATTCCGTGCCTTTCCATTCCCAGAGTCTCTAAGCAACTTATATCCAGCCATAACTGTTTAAAATAATAATAATCCAAACATAGCAAAGAGCTTTCATTAGTTACATCATCCACTAGGATAAATCAATAATTGTTGTCTATAAATACTTTTTCTAAAGAACCGTGTCTTCACAGATTTTGAGAAATCCAAATTGGAGAGAATAGTCCAGATACTGTACCTGGAGCAACCTATGGAGACTAGAAAAAGTGCACAGAAGAGCAACAAAGATGATTAGGGGACTGGAGGCTAATACATATTAAGAATGGTTGCAGGAACTGGGTTTGTCTAGTTTAATGAAAAGAAGGATGACATGATAGCAGGGGTTGCCACAAAGAAGAGGGAGTCAAACTATTCTCCAAAGCATCTGAGGGTAGGACAAGAAGCAATGGGTGGAAACTAATCAAGGAGAGAAGTAACTTAGAAATAAGGAAAAATTTCCTGACAGTTAGAACAATTAATCAATGGAACAACTTGCCTCCAGACTGGACATTTTTAAGAAGATGTTGGATATCCATTTGTCTGAAGTAGTGTAGGATTTCCTGCCTAAGCAGGGGATTGGACTAGAAGACCTTCAAGGTCCTTCCAACTCATTCTATTCTATTCTATTCTATTCTATAAAAAGAAGGGTATAATTAAAAAGCTTTGAACAAGGGAACCCTATAGATGGCATTCCCAAAGTGGAGAAACCTTACAAGCATTGCCATTGAGACTCTTCCAGACAATTTCTGGAAATCTAGAGAAGGCAGATTCCAAGATATCCAGGTGTGTTGCTAGTTATATAGAGCAACTAGAATTCAAAATCTTCGGACAGTAGCCTAATTTTATATATAGGGATGAGGGGAAAAACATGAAAAATTCCATCTAGACAGAAACTATGTATATTCTCAGCCTTGGAGTGCCGAAAAACAGAAATTTTCTTAGTATTATTTCTGAACAGAAACCAAACCCAAACTTAATTGGTTCAACATCTCAAATTTCTAGAAGATCCATAAGATTATAGGAACAAAGGAGGGGAAATGACTCTCATATTATTACAGGCCTCGTGTTTCAAATGGGCCTTGCTGCTTGAACTTGAATATAACTGGAATTTTTGTTTTAACTAAACATACTGTATTTTTCAGAGTATAAGACGCACCAGAGTATAAGATGCACCAAGTTTTTGAAGAGGCATTTTTTTTAAAAAAAGTAGGTAGGTAGACAGAGAGTGAAAGAAAGAAAGAGAAATACAGTAGGTAGATGGGGGGGAGAGAGAGAGTAGTTAGGTAGTTAGGTAGGTAGTTAGGTAGGTAGGTAGGTAGGTAGAGAGAGAGAGACAGAAAGAAAGACAGACAGACAGACAGACAGACAGAAATACAGTAGGTAGAGTGTAGGTAGGTAGATAGAGGAATAGAAAGAGAGAAATAGAAATAGAGAGAAATACAGTAGATAGGTGGGGGGGAGAGAGAGAGTAGGGAAGTAGATAGAAGGATAGCGAGAGAGAAATACAGTAGATAGGTAGGGAGAGACAAAGAGTGTAGATAGGTAAGTAGGTAGGTAGGTAGGTAGGTAGAGGGATAGAGAGAGAGAAATAGAAAGAGAGAGAAATACAGTAGATAGGTAGGGAAAGAGAGAGAGAATAGGTAGGTAGGTAGATGTTTCCAGGTGTATTTATCCATGTGCTGGAAAAGGAAATCACCTTAAGACTTTGTCTCTGCTGGCACAGCACTTGATCAATGCAATTCTCATCAATCAATTAAAGAGCTTTCGGAAAGGAAAAAAAAAGTTTTTTCACTCTGCAAACCTCCCAAAAACGGCCCGTTTTTCAGGAAAACGGGCCCATTTTTTTTTTAAAAAAATGACATGCATAGCCTTGGGGGGGGCTTGCAGAGTGTTCCTGTGAGTGTAGGGGGCAAAAACAAGCAAAAAATAGCCCACTTTTCACAAAAACGGGTCCATTTTTTGTCAAAACAATTGCATGCATAGCCTTATGGAGGCTGGGGGCTGGGGGCTGGTGAAGGTAAAAAACGGCCAATTTTTCACTTATTTCTGCCCTCCCCAGTCCCCAGGAGTTGTTTGAAAGCCTCCATAAGGGTATGCATGGCCATTTTGGTGAAGGGGGCAGGGCTTTGGGAGGCAAAAAATGCTGTATTTGGTGTATAAGATACATCCAGATTTTCCTCTTTTTTGAGGAAAAAAGGTTTGTATTATACTCCGAAAAATATGGTATATTTTTAAATAAAATAATGTTTTACAATCAAAATGACTTCAGCTCAAAATAACTGCTTCAAGATTGGAACAGGACTGTCTCATTCTGGAAATATCCCAAGATTTCAAGTGAAAGCACAAATTCCAAACTTCAAACAATTGTTTCCAACTTGAAACACATTCAGTATAGACAGAGAGACCTAATTTGGGCTTGAAGCAACTGTTCCAGATTCAGAATAGTATTCTTCAATGTCAACATGTTCTGAATTTGAAATGTTTAATTCACATCAACTTATTCTAATTTGTAATTATTATTGCATGTATACAATACGAGTTTGTTATATGCTGGTGTGCATTATTCCTGGCAGCACTTCATCTCAAATGTTTATCTGAACATAGGCTTTAACATTTTAGAACTAATCAATCTGAAACTGACTAGGTTCTTTCAAGATTTTCTGATAAACATGAGCTATTTAAGTTTGATGGCGGGAGGGAAGGACATACATACATATACACACACACACATACATACATATATACACACATGCGAGTGTGTGTATTTGTCTGATTTTATATGAAAATTATTGCAAAAAAGAAAGAGATGGATTTCTTTCAAAAGAAATTGATATTTGCATTGACTTCAGTGCTTTAGTTTAATATAAATATTACAGATATTTATTTTATTTGACATTAATGTCCATGTTATGTTTTATCTGAATGACAAGATAATTTGGATAAGGAAAGGAATTATTTATCAGCAGAAACAATTGTTTTCAGCATTGTTCTTGAAAGATAAGAATTCTTCTAAGCTAAGTTTACAATTGCTTTTTTCTTATATTACATTAATTATCTCTTTTTATGTTATAACATAACATAACAAAAAGTGATAAATTTGGCAAATTAAAATCTGCCTATCTGACTTGTCAGTCAGATTAACCTACTATTTATGGGTATAATCGTATTACAAATTAAGTAATCTGTATTCAAAGGTATACATAATATTGTACACTTGTATACAAACTCTCCTGACATAAATCTGAAAACCCTCAAGTTTAAATTCCATCCACAAATTATTCTAAAATTTATTTATGTGTTTGTGTGCACTTTTCATAAAATCGTGAAATGCCTACTAAATCCTACCCTAAAAAAGAAAGAAAATGCTCTTTCCATTAGAGAAATGGCTTTAATTACTTAGACATGGACTTAGACAATTTGTAGTCAAATTTAATTTTTTTCAATGCGTTGATTTCCTGAAGAACATTATAAGTTCTTGAACATAAACATAAGAACACAGGGACTGTTGGATTAGAACTCTGACCCATCTAATTGAGCAGGCTGTCTTTGCAATGGCCAAACAAGGAAATCTACTAGCCTCTTTTCAGATACTCTGAAAAGACTAATTCTTCACCAAGACTAATATCTGTGGATCCCCATGACTTCCATAAACTGCTCCAGACCTTTTATGAAGCCAGCCAAGTTAGTTGCTAGCACCACATCTGGAATCAATTTCTCCATCGGGGAATATCCAGTGGTAGTAGATACATTATTTTATGTGGCAATACATTGATATTATCCTTGATAGTGGGTACCAAATTATATTTTATTTTATTTATTCGTTCATTAATTTATTCAATTTATAAAGCTGCCTGTTTCCCATTTGTGATTAATATATAATACCCATTATCTTTAGTACTTAATAGGCATTTCTCTGGAGCCAATACTAGTTTTAATAGCTAACTCATCAAATAACTTTACAAATAATGAAAATGTTTTCATTTTATCGAAAGGGAACTTTTTTTTCCTTTTAGCTAGGAATAACGTCCTTTTTAGTACAGAATATCATAGACCATTTACAAGGCAAGCCAAAAAGAAAATATTTTGTATACCAGAGATTTTATTATTTAGAAGAAGCTCAAATAGCATGACTGACACATGCGTTCAGAAACCTAGGTAGTTTGCTACTCATACCTTTGATCCGTTTAACATAATAGTTTTAACACTAAAAATTTTGGCTGCAGTTCTTCAAAATTTAGGGCAAGGATTTACTAATTTCTCCTTTCCTAATGCTTTGAGCACTACAATAACAGGGCATCACATATCAAAAGTCCCAGGAAATTGAATTTCCTAAACATCTAAATCCTTAAAACGTGTAACAGCTACTATGAAAAGTTACCTTTCCCAGAATTCCTAGAATTTATATTGCTGATGTTAAAGAATTTAAAGCAAAAAGAGATTAAGAGTTTTCATTTTATATTATAGAGAAGTTTGGGGAAATGTTTTGCTTGATATGGACAAACTTGAGTTCCTGGTAAGTTAATACAAATTTTAGAAATGAAACTGCTTAATGTATGATCTGCCCATAAAGCAGTCCATATATTTAATATGTGTGTTTATCTAAATACAGAAATGTTATCTTCCACACTTATTGGGGAAACATTTATGTTTAATTTGTGGAACAGTAGCCTAAATAGAAATGTTTTATTATACAAAAAGCATTATCTGAATCATTTTGCTAAATTAAGAACTGTGGGGAGTCTTCACCACATGGGGATCATTATTTTAATAAAAAGAACATTTTTGTTTCCGCACAAGTTCCTCTTTTCCAAACCACATCATTCTTACACCCCATTCTGGATTAATTTTAATGCTCTCAGAGCAATAAAAAAAAGCAAGCTCATTCAGTATGACAAACAAAAATTTCCAACAGAGAAGCGAGTACAAAAGACAGAACAATCCCATTGTCTGTAGGCATAAAAGCAGGGGCCATGAACTCTTTATAATTTGCATTTCCTGTCACCCATGATTTGAAAATATTGGTTCACATATTAATATGGAAAACCAATTCAGAAATAGCGTCCATGGGAAACATAATAGAAGGGATTCTATGTGTTCCATTTCTTCCCGCACAAGTGTAACAGCAGGTTGTCAGATTATTTTCTAGTATTCATATTTTAAATTAAACACAACCACTTTAAAATGAAATAAAAAATAAAATAAAATACGAACCAATTCTCTAGGATGGAATGTTTCTTCTTGACGAAAAATTAGTAGGCTAACTGATCCACCCATCTTAGTGCTCCTCAGGAGAGAAACAACTTCTTCTTGGGTTTTTCCTGTTAAATCCACTCCGTTTACCTAAAAGAAAAGGGGGGGAGGGGAAATCTTAAAGTAGCCATAGCAAAGAATGATATTATGATAGATCAGCTCGTACTGAAGGTTAACTTTCAACAGAGCAAGTATGCTTTATCATTGTTTAACGATGAAATCTTGAACGTGCCTTACTTGTGTATAAGTCTAATTCAAAATATTTTTATTTAAGTTAAAAAATGAATCAAACTAGCTCTCAAATCAATTATTCAGACACTTAAACTTCCATTGCTGAGTCAGCAAACCGTAGATTTCATTATTACTTTGGTTATGACTGCTCAGCATTCAACTACAAAGAGAAAATGCTAATTAAAAAGGTAATTGCTTGTGCTCTCTTCTGATCTTTCTAGCACAATCTATGTTTACTCCTTGAGTTGATTTCCTTTTCTTTATTGTAACGGGATTATTAGCTATTTACCTATCACAGTGATAAATAAATCACTAAAAGTTGCTAGATGTCTGAAGAAACCAAAATTATGACCAGGTTCCCCAATTACACCCAAAAATAATATGGTCCATTTGGTTTTGGCTTAACGTGTCCGACCCAACCAAGGCTAGTGTACAGAAAAGTCACGGTTAAATAAATTATGATTAAGCATGAGTGTGAGTCCATAGTCCACAAGTAAGATTATCAGCTTTCTGAACAGGCAAAGAAGGATTCATGTAATTGGAAAAGGGGCCAAATGGGAGAAAAAGCCATGCAAAACAATTTAACTTTCTTAGCACCTGTTACAACAAAAATTGGGAGGGAAAATGCTTAGCCTATATGTATAGGAAATTACATTTTCAAGTGTCAGAAAGAATGACTTTTTAAATCAAAATATTTTCTAACAAATCTTTATTTTCAAGAACATATGTTAGCAATAAAATAGAATCTACAACAACGCAACGGAAATTTTACTATAGAAACATGATGAGTCTACATGTAAACACAAATTTGAAGGGGCTAGAATTTGAAGCCAAGTCTTGAAATTGGACAAAAATAAACAAATCTAGGCTACCAAATATGTCAACAGACAAAAGAAAGTATACAATTATTAAGATTACAATGCATGGAAGTTTGAATGACTACTGCTATGAAATAATCCAAAACAAAAACAAAAATTCTAAAATGTCAAACAATAATCAGGAGTCCTATATCATCTTGGACAAATTCTGTGCAGGCAAGCTGTTTCATTGATTAATCATTCTCACTCTAAGTAAATTTCCACCCATTACTTCTTGTCCTGCCCTCAGGAGCTTTGGAAAATAAATCAACCTGTGATCGCCCTTCAGATATTGGAAGACTGCTTTCAGGTTACCCCAAGCCTTCTCTTCTTTAGGCTAAATATATCTAACTAGACTTTCTTCATATGATTTAGCCTCCAAATTCTTTATTACTTGCGTTGCTCTTCTCTGCACTGTTTCTAGGGCTTCAGCATCCTTTTTATATCATGACAGAATTGGATGCAAAATTCCAAATGTAGCCTCAGAATTATAGTACTGAGAAGTACTATCACTTCTCATGATCTTGATGCTATCCCTCTGTTGATGCATTCTAGGACCGCACTGGCTTTTCTGATACCTGCAACACACCGCTGACTCATATTTAAGCAGTAGTCGCTGAGGATATCTAGATCACAGGGCATAACTGTTGAACCAGATACTGCCTATCCTGTATCTTCAGGACATCACTTTGCTCACCACTAAAATACATCTTGTTGGATGGGGCCTAATGTTGAAGTCTGTCAAAATCTTTCTGAATTCTTCCAATGTGTCAGCAATTACTACTACCCCAGTTTGGTGTCATCCACAAATTTGATAAGTACCCCTTCAATTCTCTTATCTAGATCATTTATGAGGACATTGCTATTGTTGAAAATTTACTAATAGTGTAAATCCACATCACATACATCTAAAATCAAGTCATATTGAAGTAAGCAAGTAAGAGCTAAGTTCCAGAAAAAAGAAAATGCATTAAATCAAGTATAATAGTCACTACTATATACAAACCTCCTTATAGAAACTGGGACAATGTTAACATACCATCATCTTCTATCATGGACCAAGGAAATCCATTAGCATAAATAATGCACTCATATGTTGCAATAGTGCTAAATTGCCTGAGAACTTAAACCGTACTTAAGTAAATTTCAGTGAAATGAAATGCATGAGTAAAAAAAGCTATTGGATTTCATTATAAAGTGGAAGCTGGCTCTTTATCAATCATCATATAATGTTTGCACTATTGCAAAACCAGCATGCCCAAAGAACAATCCAGATGCCTTTGTAAACTGTAGTATACTTTCACTTGGAAAGCAAAATCATAAACAGAATCTCTAAAAACTTCCACATGCAAATCTTTCTGTTTCTTGTTTCTTTGCAGAGGATCATGCAAAGCTTGATAGATTTAGTTAGTTCCAGTGCAGGGGGACTGATTTCATAGGCTATGAATATGTAGAGCTCAGAAGAGCAATAAAGGCACAATTTAAACTGAGATACTTTAAACTGGAACATTTTAGCTCTCAGGATTCTAAGCATGCCACATTTTTCACTAGTATGGTTTAGGTGACCCCGAAATGGATGGGTATACAAAGATCATTAATTTGAAATAGTTTTCATACTAGTGTCTCCTCAGTGGAACATCCTTATATGAGGATAGAGCAGCCCAATTCCCAAAATATTTTACTTTTACAGAAAACTATTAAAAATATTTTTTCACTTAAGTATTTGTTCCTAAATACTGGGATACTGTAGATTTGGAGCTAGGGTTGTATGGATTTATGGATTCAAGATGGTAGATAAGGCACCCGATTTGTTTCTCATTGCTCTTATTTATTTTTTTAAGTCATTATGAACAGGTCAGAGGGTTTTTTTTATATAAAATGGTACATATGTCAATCAGTTAGTTAATTGAGGGACAAGCTAGTTACTCAAAAAAGAAGTGGACCAAGATCCGTTTTTGAAAGTAATACAAATTTATGATGGACTTTAAAAACCTTTAAGCTATGAACTGCTTCCCCATCAATCTATTTGGACATTAATACTTTCAACATTTATGTATGTGAGTTATGATAATATGAGAAACAAGCTTCCAGACTGAGAAATACTCTCTCCAGGGAGGTTTGCCTGACCAATGCCTTGTTATATTTCTGTGTCATATCAGATAAAATTTCTGAATTTGTATTCAATCTTTCTATTAAATAATTTTAATGGTGCTTCAAAAGGATTGTATTTTATTTTAAAATATGTGCTGCAAATGGAAGAAATATTTTTCAAAAGTGAATAAAGGAATTAGACCATAAAATTATTTGGACATAGAGAAGGTATATCTAATACAGAATTCTTCCTATTGTTGCCGTATAACTGTAAATAGTGCCTACAAAGGCATAGAATAATTAGAATGTCTAGTTTCATTTAAAAAAAAACAAGATATACTTCAATGTTTAACCATAAATAGTACTGATGGAACCAATGTGAGATACAATTTATTCCTGGTAATAATTTGCTACAGAACTGTTCAAATGTCTTAATATTTTAAGATACAGTTCTCTAAAATGGTCCATACTCTTTGAAATGACAACTATTACATAAAGAACTGGACTAAACATTGTTATATTTTCCCTCTTTCTTTTCTATGTCCTCCTGTGAGCTTACAGTTAAGGAAAAAAATGAATTAGCACCCCCCTGCATTAAAAGTGATTGCCTTACTTTATAGTAATATCATATCATATCATAAACCTAACAATAATAAAGTATTTGATCCCCCCATAAAACAATAAATAAATAAATCTATCTGAATTTCTATTTTGATAGACTATGATTATTACCTATATTCATTTTTTTAAAAACTAACTCCTGACCACACATACATAATAATACTTAAATATTTAAAATGCGTTCCTCAAATCCACCATCATTCATTATTTGTCCCTTGTTATACTAATCTATGTCTTTGCTTCCTATGAACTGTAAAGGTCAAATCATTCCATCTCTCCAGGATATCTGTCCAAAACTACAGCTTAAGAGGGTTTGATCCAGGCTGAAAGACATGTAATTTGTGTCATAACAAAAAATGCTTATCAGATACTATACAAATTCTAAGACCAGGCATACATTATATATATATATATATTATATATAATTTTTATAAGAATTAAACTTAAATACAAAGCCTTGTGTTTTATCCCAAATAATTGTTCCACCACGGTGCACTATTCCTTATGTCAATCTATTAAAAACACAGCCCATCTTACCAAAACAGTTGATATATCCAATTATTCTTTGAATAAAGCCCATGCACACATCCCGATAGATAGATGATAGATAGATAGATAGATAGATAGATAGATAGATAGATAGATAGATAGATAGATAGATATTTAAAATCTCTGTTTTCTAAATGAGACAGATGCTCTTTGTAAAGCAAGCTAAGTTATTCCTGTTTATTAACATTGTTATTCTGAAAATATGAAAATCAGAAGACAATACTCAAGAAACCTGGCACAGGAGATGAGGGGGGGAAATTAATTGGATTGC
The DNA here is from genome assembly GCF_009769535.1 of Thamnophis elegans. Lineage (NCBI taxonomy): Eukaryota > Metazoa > Chordata > Lepidosauria > Squamata > Natricidae > Thamnophis > Thamnophis elegans. Next base: position 18,816,632 of record NC_045558.1, on the reverse strand, counting down.
TATATAACTCATATAAAAGTAAGATGCTTGCCAAAAGGACTTATAAAATTCCCAATAGCATTGTGACATTTCATCACCTCAATGAGTCGGTCTCCAGCCTTTAATCTTCCATCTTGAATAGCTGCGCCTCTTGGAAGGATATTTTTCACATAAATTGGAGCTGAGCCACCAATAGGAACATCTCTTGAAGTGATGCTAAATCCTAGGCCTTCAGTACCTATAGAAATTATTTAAAAGTATTGTCAGCTTATTCTGTGCCTCTGCATTATCAGAAACTTTGGATTTACATAAAGCTACCTAAAAGCATCCATATTTTCTTTCTACAGCTCATCATATTGACTAAATACCGTCTGATATGGTCTTTCACAGAATGTGCATATAGCTCTGATAGCCATATCAGACAGTTTCATTAACACTGCTTAATATATTTTTTGCTTTTTTCAATACTGTAAATAAATGAACAAGTATAATATTCCTTGTCTGTATAATTGGATTCTCTCTTGATCTAGCCTTAGTACTGGGGTGAGGGAATAGATCACATTTTAGATCTTAGCTATGAAGAAATACTGAAAATTTAAAAAGGTTCACAAACTTCTAAGCACCACTCTATGGAATCATTCTAGTAATATTTCCTGGTCCAAAGGAACTTCAAAGACTGGGAAGAAATCCAAAAATATCAATACAGTAGCAATCTTCCAGTAAAGATAATTAACCAGGGTAATAAAAGCTGCCTCAATTCTGTATCAAGACCTAAAACCAGATGGAAATGGATTTAAATTATGAGCTGTGTATAATCACTAACCTACTGAGAATAGTGGGACGCATTCTATGCAGAATTTTATAAACTGCCTCCCCCCGCTGCTTTGAAATAGATGTGGTGTCAGTATAAAAGTAGACAATAGTGTAAAATCTTAAGGAAGCTATAAGTTTGTTTTTGATTGTCCTGCTTTTAAATTTCAGTTTGTTTAATCCAGTCAGCTTCCTCCAGTATCTCAAAAGAAAGGCTACACAGAGGCACAAAGGGATAAGGAGTTTCAATGACTAAATTCATGTTCCCTGCTCCACCTGAAGGAACACAGGCTTGTCTACCTGTCGACAACTGTTCTTTTCTGGCCTGTGCAAAGTTGCAAGGAAGAGTGACTTGTGAAAGACATCAGAAAATTCTGCTCCCCAGTTTTGCCTACATAAGCCCACTGAAAGTCTAGTTTTAGCCTGATTTAATTTTTTAAAAAACAAGATTTAAAATATGCCTCGAAGCCTGCTCAGTATCTGAAAAGAACATACACATAGAGAGCATATAGAAGAAACCAGAAGCTGTCTAATTAGAGCAAGAAGCAAGGATGTTCTATAATGTTTCCAAATGTTGTGTGTGTGCATGCACACACATATCAGTAGCTAGAAAGGGCTGGATTTTTTAACAGCAAGTCGGCACATAACATATGAATAAAAGATCTTAGAAGCAGGAGTCTACAAACTTGCAGAGAGATCTCAGTCCAACAGTGGCAGGGTATACCAGGAAAAGCATACAAGCAATCCTAGATTTATGATTACAACTGGGTCCAGAATTTTGGTCATATGTTTTGGTCGTAAGTCATTGCAGTTGTTAACTGAGATGCCCACATGATCATTTCATTCAGTAACTACAATCCTGGCTCTCCTACGTGTGTTTGTTAAACAAACAGAGCAAAAGAGTTCCATGCTATAGGGCGCATGGGAGTTAATTCCATGGCTGGCTTCCTTTCTCTCACCCATCGCAGCCTTCCCCTCCCATATAGGCATGGAGAAAGGTAACGCAAATCTCCAGAATCTAAGCTTCCTTTCTCTAGCTTTGTGTGCTTTCTGCATAGAAAGTTAATGAATGTATTTTTCTGAAGAATAGAAACATCAGGTTCACTAGCTTTCTGGCCAGAAAGAAGAAGGGAGAAGTAACAGGAAGCAGAGCAGGATTTCCAAGGCTGCAGAAGCTTTGCACATCCTGGTGGGACAGGCAGGAGGGGAGTTTCAGCCCCTCCCCCAATAGTCATAACGTTGGGCCCATTACCTGGTTTCTGAATTTGATCATGTGACTACAGAGCCATTGCAATGGCTGTAACTTTGGGCAGTGGTAACAACTCTTTTCTTTCTGCACTGTTCATAATTTGAAATAGCCCCTGAATGAATGGTCATAAATTGAGGATCATATGATCTGTACATCGAAGCAGATGGTATTGCATATAGCAATATCTGCAAGTGAATGGACTAGACCCTCTCAAGTCCAGGTGGAAGATTGCACAGAATGTTGTAGGGAACAACAGGGCAAGCATCCTGTAAAAAAGAGATGTCAAACTTGAAGTGTCACATTGACATATCATGACTCCCCCCCCCTTTCACTAAGCATGGGGTGGTCAGTGCATGACGCATGCAGCTCGCGAGCCACGAGGTTGATACCCCTGCTGTAGAACTTCCAGGTTCAGATAGATAGGCAAGTAGTGGCCAATTAACCAGGCACTATGTAGTAGAAATAGACTAGAAGTCAGTGGTGGTGATAGATGTAGCAGTACTGAGTGATAGGAACATCAGAAAAAAAAGAGCATGAGAAAGTAGAGGAGTACCAGGGCCTGAAGGTGGAACTGTAGAGGATGTTTGAAACAAAAAAAAAAGCAAAGTGATTCCATTGGTGGTAGGACCATTCACTGCTGTGATTACTAAGCTGGGAGAGTGGCTCCAACAGATTCCCAACACCACTGGAGTTCTCTGTCCAGAAGAGAGCAACATTAGGAACAACAAAAATATTGCATAGAACCCACAAACCCCCCAAGAGATCTCTGGTACAGGACCCAAGACGCATAACACCCATAGGGTAAGAAGGGATATATGTACATACAGACATACATGCCTAGTGTTTAACTGCTGTTGCTGTCCACATGCCCAGCAGACATTTTGAAAAACAGATTGTTCATTTAAAAAGTTCCCTTTGTTTTCTCTTTCCGCTTGGGTTTAAGCAGAAAGGAACCTTATACAACATTCAGAGACTATTATCTCCTTTAGTCTCCCATGTGGAATTAGCTGAGGCCCCTCCAAAGTTTTCATCTTTTGACTTAAGTGCTTGTGAACAATAAAAAGCGACAGTTTTCTGCAATGAATGTTCTTTGCAGCTTTGGGTTTAATTAATTTTATTCTTACTTTGTATGCTGAGACCTCCCAGAGGTTTCACCTAAATCATGAATTGATTGCTTAATATCTTCAGTTTCTTGCATTTTTTTTTCCTCTTCGTATCTAAATCAAACATTATGGTTTGCTATGGACAGAAATAATTCTGGATAGAAGTAGTGGAATAATCCGGCGACTTCAGCTAGTCCAGAATGCGGCCGCGAGAGTGATTGTGGGTGCACCTCGGTTCACCCACATAACACCTATCCTCCGCGAGCTGCGCTGGCTACCTGTTGATCTCCGTGTGCGCTTCAAGGTGCTTCTTACCACCTATAAAGCCCTTCATGGTAGTGGATCTGGGTACTTGGGAGACCGCCTCCTGCCGATTACCTCCTCGAGACCGATTAGATCTCATAGATTAGGCCTCCTCCAAGTGCCATCTGCCAGCCAGTGCCGGCTGGCTACTACGCGGAGGAGAGCCTTTTCAGTGGCAGCTCCGACCCTCTGGAACGATCTCCCCGTGGAGATTCGTACCCTCACCACCCTTCAGACCTTCCGCGCAGCCCTCAAGAACTGGCTATCCCGCCAGGCCTGGGGGTAAAGATTTGATCCGCCCCCACCCGAATGTTGAATGAATGTTGTTTACTTTTTAATTATGTGTTATGTTATATGTTACTGTTTGTATCCCCCTCCCTATAAGTTGTTAGCCGCCCTGAGTCCCCTCAGGGAAAAGGGCGGCCTATAAATAAACTTATTCCTATTCCTATTCCTAATAATTCTGGATAGAAGTAGTGGAATTTTAATTAGATTCCCTACTTTAAAGATTTGATTAGTAAACATACAGATAGTGAGGCATTCTCAAAATATGTGTATTTATGAAGAAGGTAAGTCTTTAAAAAAAAGATGTGTTCAGAATTTGTCAGGTAATGAGGATTTGATAGCTGCCAACTGATGTAAGGTTGTAATCTGTAAACCAAATAAGCTGTAAACTGTAAAAGTGAAACCATAAGGCTAGCAATAGCATTAGCAGCTTCATATAAATATGCTATGTATCATTTTGGTATTTCTACTAGTTATTTGAATGCTGACTTAGCAGAAGAGATATATATGGCCCAAACTCCAGGTTATGAAAGTGAAACGCCTGGATACGTATATAGATTGAATAAAGCCATATACAGATTGAAACAATCAGCCAGAAATTGGAATCAATGTTAACAAAACCTCTAACTGTTGAAAAGTATAAAGATTATTTCAGAGCATTTGGATTATCAGATGTACAGCTTTAAATGGGGGGAGTGTGCGGTAATGAGGATTTAGTAGCTGCCAGCTGATGTAAGGTTGTAAGCTGTAAACCGGAAGTTGATGCAATGTGGTTGATTCAGCAATACAGGCAAAGCCTCTTTAAGATTCTGGTGGGATACACACAAGTCATTTACCCTTTTAAGAGGTGTCTATATATATGTGGTCATTAGATGGTGTTTCTCGTGCTTCTTGTGTATCTCATTTCTCTCCTTGTGTCTGTAGCTGTGGGGTAAGGAATTTATCTGTCATGTATATGTCTGTATATATGTATATATAAACCACTATTAATTGTCTAAAGACACGGTGTCCTTTGTTGTGCTCCTTGATTTATCTCATAATGCTACTCACGCTGCCAAAACAGAATTGAAAGCATTTAAAATCAAATTCCAGAGTTTAAACCATTTGTACTTTAGCAATGGATAATTCAGAGGGGAAATATCTGCCTTTGGACAGAGAAATACAAGTGATTATTTTCTTTAATTCTAATTCTATTTTTTTGTAATTATTTGCTTGTTTAGAATATTTTTAAATTGGCTTGTATGCAAAAGCTCACTCACATTGATGACAATAATAATAATGCATTATAAAAATTATTATTGGAATAAGACAAGATAAGGAAGAATACACAAAGGACTATTAACTCTAAAATCCTCCTTATTTAATATTCATGAGTAATGTTCATATTTGAGCAAAAGTAATATGTATGAACATAGTTGGTGCATCCCACAATAATCTATTTATTTGCAAAATTGACTAATGAAAGAAGTTATGTCAGAATGAATAGGAGGACATTTCATTACGACCAGTACTATTGTGTCAAAGATGAACACAAAAGAGTTTGCAGAAATGCTTGAAAATTTAAAAAAAAAAAGGCAGAGGGGAATTAAAAGACTGAGAAAACAATTACAGCGGAAATACAAAGAAAACCCAAAAGACTGACCTCCAAAGAAACTTGTTAATGAACTTACAAAAGAAGTTGGTTAAAGACTTGAAGAAGTCTTCTGTATGGGAAAAAAGAAAAATTGAAAAACAAATCCTACAATAGCATTAAAATGAATTGAAGATTAAAATTGTTAGAAACAAAATAGCAATAGCACTTAGAGTTACACATCGCTTCACAGCCGTCTAAGCAGTTTACAGAGTTAGCATATTGACCCCAACAATCTGGGTACTCATTTTACTGATCTCTGAAGGTTGGAAGGCTAAGATCACCTTCAGCTGGTAAGAATCGAACTGCTGAATTGCTGGCAGACAGCATTCAGCAGAAGCAGCCTGCAATACTGCATTCTAACCACTGTGCCATCATGGCTCAATATGAAAAAATTAAGGAGTACAAAGTTGGTTTGTTTCATTAAGGTTAAAATGAAAAATATTTCTATAAATTTGGGGCCAAACGTTTATGAACAATTTCCTAATCCTAAGAGTAAAATGTTAAACTATTAATGTGTATGGATAAGGGATGGGTTATGGAAAAAGAACATAATTGTGTGTAACAATAGATGATGAATTAGGTTTTTTTATACTTTTGAAGAAGATTGGAAGTCACTTCTTTAAATATTTCTTTTTTCTTACTCTTTTGTTTTATTTTTTCCTCTACTTTTATTCCTTTTTTACTTTTTTCTACAGGTTTATTTTATATTCATTTTACTATTTTTATAAAAAGTATAAAATTATGTTTTTTAAAAAAAGTAATACTAGATTTAGAAATGGGCAACATATTTGATATTAGGATCAATTTTCATAATGAACACCTCTTTTACAATAAAGTTTGTTTAAAGTAGTAATAACACAGGTAATCCTAATTTAGTGACTCCCTTGTTTAGTGACCTTTTGCAGTTGTGATGGTAATGAAAATGTAACTTTGCATCAAGTCCCATAATTACTACTTTGCACATGTGTAAAGTGAAGGAAAACTAAAATAAGATCATAAGCATAGTTGCAGTTTCACTTAGCAACCACTTCATTTAGTGACTGAGTTGTTAAAGCATGCTAAATGAGCATTACCTATCATCTTTACTATAATAATAATGTAACTTACTCAGTGTAACGCAGCAATTGAGAACATTATCTTCTAAGACGAAATTTTATACTACTGCTTAAGGGAAATAACAAGTATATTAGAAACAACTCAATTTCTAATGGGGCCATCAGCAGCACAAATAAAATTGGGGATTGTATGGGTGTATAAGGGAAGATGGGACATTATGGTGTAAGGTATGAAGGATAACACATACCAGGAGAGTTTGGAGTATGTACAGCTTGGAAGACAGAAAGGAGAGGGGTCACAATGGTTAAAACCTTTAAATATATTAAGGATGTGAATAAGGTTCTAGAAGACAGTATTTTCAATATTAAGAAAAAAATCAAGAACCCAGGGGCATTCCTCAAAGTGACAGACATAAAGTTCAAAAGTAATGTTAGAAAATATTACCTAACAGAAAGAGTAGTGGAAGTTTGGAACCAATTAATCAATTTTCAGTAACTAAGTTTAAACATGTTTGGGATAAATATATGTTTATCTGATAATGTTTTTTACACAAAATAAAAATAATAAGAAAAAAATAACTAAATTGAAAACAAAACTAAAACAATCAAACACAATTCAAAGGATAGGCTCAATAGACTACTGGGTCCATTTATGACATCTGTTTTCTGTGTTTCTGTGTTGCTTATCTATATTCCTGTTTAAGAACTGCAGTTGTCTTTGAGTGACAATTTCAAGGCTGCCTTCCACAAAGTAGTGGATTGAATCAGGATATTAAAACTAAATTTTATTTTATTGGCTTATTCTAGAAGTTAAATATATCAATGCACTTTAATCATGTATATATACTTTCCCCTTTCTGTACTTTTTAAAATTATGATTTGCAACAATTTTGGGGATCTCTGCTGTCTGTATTTAAAGGTTTTGATCATTTAAATTATGTTTTCTGTTATAATAGGGAGCATATAGAAAAATTAAGGATCTAAGTTCTCTGTTATCATACACAAGTTCGCTGTTTTTCAACTGTGAAATAAATGTCTCATGATGTTTGTAACAAAAAGAAAAACTGTAGGAATGTCACACAAAAATAGAGCAATGATGGCAAGCTGATTACAGGCCTACTTGTTCCTTGCTGTTTTTCCCAATAAGGTGCAATCCCACTCTGATTTTAGTGAATTGTTCATCAAACACAAATGACATTGTTTACTATGTTTCATTAGAAGTCCATTATATGCAAACCATTATTCAGGGAAGTTTTGCAATATCACATGGATCAAGGCTAAGTAAATGTTTTCTTTAATTACACCCTTTGCAAAACTACTAAGATGCTGTGCTTTTCAAATCCTTTTTTTACTGGTGATCCACATTTTGGAATTGCATGTAGGCAATCACAATAATTGTGTCTGAAAATGACCAGTTAGAATCTTGAACTGGTCATCTGAAAATGAAAGTTCTGCAGCTGCATGTGCAATCAAAATAATTACACAAGTATTTGCTGGAATTGTTGAGAGAATATGAGCCATTCTGTACAATGCCTTTCAAAGGATATGTCCTCTAGAAATGCAATCAGAAATGGTCCTTTAACTGGAAAGATGGACCATTTTCACCCTGCTTAAATACTACAACAATATAGCTACTTATTTTTACCACTAAGCTCAGCACTGCAGTTTATAAAATGCCACCTGCTTGATGGGAAAAGATTAATACAGATAATCCTTTATGGGTCTTAGATGTGAAACTACTTCTCATATGTTTTCTGGTACAGTATACGAAGTTTTAAATATGCAAACATCAGCCATATGATTATGTCTCTTTGTTCACGAACAAGTAGTGGATCTGCTGGAGTGGGTGGTTATAATAAATGTAAAGAATGAAATAAATAATATACAAATACATTTCCAAAAACTCTAGCAATTTTGAAGATCTACATATGGCCAAAAGTATACTTTTTGGTACTATTGCATTGTCCAACGTGTTTCTCCATCCCCCACATCTTTCTCTCTTTCATACTGTGCTTTATGTTACATTCAGTGTTCACAGTGCCACTCAAAATGATTGACACGGACTCATTTTTACATCAGTCTCAATCCACTTCATGCGTGATGTTTTAAGATCTATGGGTTCAATACTGTAGTATATAAGGAAAGCATTGCACTTGTGGAAGTGTCTGCAAGAATTGACCTTAAATTATATGAGCTACAAAGACTGGCAGAACTGCAAAATCCCAGTCATATTAGAACATCACCAATAACTGCTAAATCTGTATGCTAGATGTTCAAGGCCCGACCTTTAACAAAAGATAAATAGATATCAATTTTCATTTAGAAAAAGCCAACAAACATTCTCCATTGACAGAAGCATATTACTGACCTTCTCTTCTAACTTTATTAAATAACTAATTCCTAGGAAAGATCAGGTTATTTGAAAATGCCAAAATGGCAATAAATATTAAGAAATTATAATGGAAGTAAGCACAATTATTGCAAGAGTATCCCATTTTGTCATTTTAGACAATACAGCTTCTACAGCTTGCAAAAATAGAGCTTTAATAAGGACTCTTATACAGCATACTAAGTATACTTCTCTTTACATAACAGTTTGAAATTGAATGGTTAAATATGAAAAGAATTTCAAGAAGATGACAATTCTCATTCCCTCTTTCTCTGCCCTCCCCCTCCCCCTCCCCCTCTCCCCTCCCTCCATATAAAATACATAGATACAAAAACAAGGACATTTTAACCTAATGATGGTAAAGTAACTGCTACTAGTTAAATAACAGGTCAGGCTTCCTTAAGGTCTGTTGTATTATGATATCCTTTATTTAAAAAAGGACTGTTCACTTTGGGCTATTTTAAGTAAGGCTATTCTTCATTTGTGATACCACATGTAGATTTTTTTTTTAGTGCAATCAAATGAGAATTATGGCACAGGGCATAGTTCTACAGAGAATGAACTTTAGCTACGTTGGAAGGGGACCAGCTGCTATAAAGAGTGAAAGTATTTACTCGCATCGCACATTCTGATTGCTAAGTTGTATAATATACAACACTGCAGTTATGTTCTAGATCAGGCCTGCACAACATATAGGAGAGAAATGGGTGTACTGATCAATGGAAAATCCCTGCCGGTCTCAAAGAAATATCTGGGACACCAATCAATTGTTTAATGGCTACAAAACAACAACAGCTGGAGGCATTGAAGACAATCAGCAAGACAGCTTTCAGGGCAATGCTGGTGAATGTATTGACTTTAAAAAAAATACCACTGGGCCACACAATGCTGCTTGGTAGGGTTGCAAGCAGCCCATAGGCTGATGTTTTTGGGATTTTGTTTAAAATAGTTGCAACTGCCCAGAAGCATTCAGGGTTACTCAATATTAGGGGTGCTCAAAAGTTGTGACTATCCTTGGGGGATCGTAAATATATTTTGGTTACTTTAATATAATTAAGATGTGCTTGGTAAGTAACTATATAAATATCATTAACTGTTTTAACATATTGTTTGTTTCAATCAAATGAAAGAATGAATGAACTGACCAATGAGCAGTTCTTTCAATTGCACTACCAGATACAGAATGAGGGGAATCTTTAATTTAAAGATTATATATAGTTGATTCTGTATAGACCCGTGATGGTGAACCTATGGCACACATTCCCGAAGTGACACGTGGAGACATGTCACCTGGCATGCGTGGCATCGCCCGTTCCCCTTCCGGGATTCTGGCATGCATTACCTTTGTGCGTGAAGCAGTGCTGGAAATGGGAGGAAGTGGTCTTCCGTTTTCTGGCATGAGTAAGTGCGCCGGCCAGCTGATCAGCATGTGAGCATGCACGGCATTGACAGGAGGTTTTGCTGTGTGTGCCAGTGTGTGCCCGTGCCACAAACTGGAAGTTCATTTTCTTGCGTGCACATGCCCCCTGGGCAACTCCTTTTTCTGGAGAGTGTGCACAAAGAGCAAAGAAAGTGCGTGAAGTGCTCAATTTTAGGCACTTGGTGCCGCACACACACTCCCTTTTTGGTACCCAGTGCCAAAAAGGTTCGCCATCACAGGTATAGACTGTGTGAATTAAAGTTTAGTAAAATTAAATTGATCAGAACTGAGCATGGATGATAAAATTGTGTGACAATGTAATAAAGAAAAAAATGTAACTGAATGGATCTCTGAAGAGAACGTTTATTTTCAAAACACTGTTCCATGGTTTTACCCATCTAACTCATAAAGCAAGCACCAGAAAAAAGATCTTTGCTGGTATCATAATATATGGTAGATATAAACATCAATATATGTCAAAACATATATGTCACAAAAGATGTTGAAATATATTTATCAGCTATTGGAACAATATCCAGAAACTGGTCATCTGCACTGTGGTTTCTTCAAATCTGGCATGTTTTTATTAGGACTGGCCCTAGTTAGAGAGTAGTTCAGTAATTTATTCTAAATTGGCTATTGAAGTCTTCAAAGGCTGGCCTCATTTAATTTAATGAAGTTCTACACTGCTCCACATCTATTTGTACTACAGTTATGTATACTCAAGAGATGTAAAATGTGTTTAGTCCATTACTAAGTTTAAATTTCTGTTGCAATTATATAAATTACAAGATTGGGATTTCAATTATTGAAAATCAGAATCTTGCACAATGTCCCTGCAGTGTTTTAATTGACTTTCTCCTTATCTATTACAGCTGAAAAACTGGTAAATCTCCATAGTGACTAAATTTATAATTGTAACCACAGGATTATTCATTCAGTTAGGAATGATGTTTCTCCAACCACGATGATATCATATTAAACTGGTGAGCTTAAGTAATTTTGTACACAATCAATAGCTATATATCAATAGCTATCAATAGCTATATTATAGCTATTATATACATACACACACACACATACACATACACACACACACACACACAAATAGGCATACACACACACACACACACAATGTATATAATATTAATTATATACAATGTATATAATAAAATATAGTGTGGGGGGAATACGACCGGTACGCCCCGGTATGGGTGTACCGGTGCCTGCTGGGAGCACCAGGTACAGTTCCGGTACAGTGCTCTGGAGGGCCCACCCGCGCGCTCTCCTTACCTCTATTTGAGCTGACCAGGGCATTTGCACCTGTACATGGAGCATACGGCACCTGTGCAATGTTCCACCGAGTAGCTGGAGTGTCACGGGTGGTGGGTACGCACACACGCACTGCATGCACATGGTGCACACCCGGAAACCACCACTGGTATGTGTGTGTGTTTGTGTGTGTGTGTGTGTGTTTTCGCGTAGATTTTCACGGGTGTATGTATGCTGGTCTTGTTGTATTTGGATCTTTTTCCGTTTAAGATTCTTACATGCCCAAATATGAGAGGGAGCATACTGCTTCCCTTTTCTGTCTTTCGGATCACCCTAGGAGCCATCCAGGCAGAAAGCCATTTTTTAATGTTGCTTTTGTTACATTTATGTTGCATTTGTGCTGATAAATAAAGGGAGACTAGTATAGACCTATTTCAAGCTATTTAGATCTCATCAGCTAGTTCAATTCCCAATAAGGATATGGCTAGCTGATGAGAGCTAAATAGCTTGAAATAGATCTATACTAGTCTCCCTTTATTTATTTATCAGCACAAATGCCACACACACACACACACACACACGTTTATGCATGCGCGCAAGCACATAAGCACACTCCAACTCAACTTTATATCACTCAAGTTTGTTTAGCTTAACATTCAGGAACTAGAAAAGAGAAAGCTGGTTGCTCACAAGAAAAAAGATAAGTCTGCATGAAAAAAAGAATACAATGATCTTTAATTAGATCATAATTAAAGCATAATAAAAGCCCCCTGTGACAGCTATGCAAAAAAAGTCTTGTTAATATATGAAATGGAACTTGAACTTGGCTGAAATGTTCCAGTCAATCAACACAGTACAGCTAGTAAGTAATCATTATTAATATGCCAAGGTAGAAACCACTAAATAGCTAATTATTGCTAGTCAGTAGAAGTTGCAATATCTTCTTACATTCTCTTAGCTCACTGCCTACTTCTTCTGTCCTTCTCAGGTTGGAAAAAAACCCTTCCTTGCATTTTCTCTTGTTTAGGGCAGTTAGAAAATTGACCATTTTCAACTTTTCCTCTATTGGGAAATTCTAGGTCCTAAGATTATCTCTGTCAATATATACTTGTATCCGTCCCATAAATGTAAATACAGAAACAATAAACTTACCTTTCCTTAACTGTATTTTAAGACGCTTCCCTATCCTTTTGGTATTATAGCCAGAGTTCAAAGCCGTATGAACTTTCTGTGGTGTTGATGACAGACCCAAAGGTGGTTTTCCTGAATTCACATTATGAGGTAGTTGTGAGTAAGAGTCCAACGCATCACCTTGATTGCTCACTTGGGGTATTTTTTGTAAAGTGTGAAGTCCAGAGTGGTCAATACCCTTACTGTCTTGATACTGAGAATCAGGACTAAAACGGCTGGAATGGTAAGCATTCTTTTCACTTTGGGACAGCTTGATATATTGTTGTTTTCTTGCAGCAGGAACCACGTGGAACCAAATGATGGGTGTACGCATGGCTTGACGGAACATATGCTGTGCTCTAGGTTTTAAAACGAATGGAAAATTAACAAATTAAGACTGGCAGACTAGTAGATATTACAAGCATAATTACTGATGTTAATTAGACATTATAAAATGACAGACATATTGTTCTAACTGAACTGTAAACTCAAAATGATATTTCTTGGAATGATCTATTCACAAATGCCTTTTGTTTCTCAATTATATTATTCTTAGGACTATTTTTTTCTATTTCTACTAGCTAAAATAACCGTGTTATAATTCTTGAGATCCTGGTTGTAATGTTAAAAAATAGCATAAAACTGCAATTTTGACAATTCTTCTCACCAAGATATTTAAAACAAAATACTGTTAATCAACAAACATATGGAGTTACTCTGCATGATGTCCATCCAGCATATTTCAAAATAATGTATTAAACTGTAAAGCTACCATTTTCAGTTTACTCAGAATCACAAGCCATATAAAATGATTTTTCCATTATTTTAATGATTCTTTCTGAATCAGTTGTGTTTAGTGACATAAATTTGTATGCAATAGTGATTAGAAGGTATTATTTGAATAAGCCTGTACATCTATTTTTTTTTTCTTCCAGAAGATTGTAGATCTCATATAACTGAAAAATAGTATGTGGAGCAGTGATCCCAAGATCCACTCAAGAGTTTAGCATAGGCTACAACAGTAAACTCTATATGTTTATGTACTAGTGTTATTGCAAAATACGCATGCAAAAAAATCCACTGTTTTGAGCAACAATTCATAATACTGTACTCATGAGAGATTCTGAATACAAACTAGAATTCTCTGTTTTATAAAACATATGCTCTATATTTGGAAAAATTCTAGAACACAAAAAAGCTGTCAAAATGGGGGAAGCTTTTATGTCTACCCCTTATAAGGACGATAATTGTTTAGTTTTCTTTGCAACATAATCTGATCACACAAAAACACTATTTCTTCTTTTAAAAGTGTGCATTAACTAATAAACTATGCATTTAGAATAGAATATAATAACAGAATTGGAAGAGACCTTAGAGGTCTTCTAATCCAACCTCCTGCTTAGGCAGGAAACCCTACACCATTTCAGACAAATGGTTATCTAATGTCTTCTTAAAAACTTCCAGTGTTGGAGGATTTACAACTTCTGGAGGCAAGTTGTTCCACTGATTAATTGTTCTAACTGTCAGGAAGTTTCTCCTTAGTTCTAAGTTGCTTCTCTCCTTGATTAGTTTCCACCCATTGCTTCTGTTCTACCCTCAGGAGCTTTGGAGAACAGCTTGACTCTCTTTTTGTCGCAGCCTCAGCAATATCGGAACATTGCTATCATGTCACCCGTAGTCCTTCTTTTCATAAAACTAGACATATCCAGTTGCAGCAACCGTTCTTTATATGTTTTATCCTCGAGTCCCCTAATCATCTTTGTTGTTCTTCTCTGCACTCTTTCTAGAGTCTCCACATCTTTTGTGGCGACCGAAACTGGATCGCAGTATTCCAAGTATGGCCTTACCAAGGCATTCTAAAGTAGATCTTGATTCTATCCCTCTGTTTATGCATACTAGAACTGTGTTGGCTATTTTGGCAGCTGCAACATACTGCTGGCTCATATTTAAGTGATTATCCACAAGGGATCTTGGAATCCATGTTTAAGTGATTGTCCACTAGGACTCCAAGATCCCTCTCACAGTCACCACTATTGAGCAAGGTACCATATATATTGTACCTGTGCATTTTGTTTTTCCTCGCCTAAATGTAGAACCTTACTTTTTTTCACCATTGAATTTCTTTTTGTTGGATAGCACCCTATTTTTTTTTCATTTACTTTAATTTTCATTAAAATATCCAAGCCAACTATAACATTTTACCAGGATTTTTTGGGGGAGGGGGGGAGAGAATATTGGTTCCTATCAAGCTCCAATGCTCTTCTAAACTTGCATTTTATTCTAGTTTTACTGATTATGGCACTTAGTAGATAACATAAGTATATTTTGAATACAAAATTGCACATTTTCTTTAACAAGTAAACATAATGATTAACCAAAACAATGCTTTCCTTTTCTTATATACAAGTTGATACACTGAAGATAATAGCCATAGTAGAGAAAAGACCAAAGCAAAATGATCCAGTGAAAGCAAAGCCTTGTAGAAAATTGTTTTTCCTTTATAAATTGCTTCTACCTTGGAGTTCGAGGTCAAGAAAAACACAAACATGACACACAGATAAATATTATGCACTTACTGCTCAAATCTTCTATTTCGAAGGTCCCCATCGTTAATTTTAACAATGCAGTCATTTTCATGAAAAAGATTTTCTTGTTCCGCTTTACCACCTTTCTCCAGTCTCTTTACCAATAGGCCTAAAGTTCTGGAACAAAACATAAGCTATTATTAGATAGGCAATTGCTCTCAAGGTGCACTTAGAATTTACAAAAAAGTATACACCCCATCCTAATGTTAAAGTGTCCCCACTGTCCTTTAAAATCAGCTGTCTCAGATCACAGTTCAAAGTGATTACCATAAATTAACTGTACAGTAGACATTTTATAGGATGAGTGCAAGAATGTTTGTCAGCACAAAGCCCACTCAAATGATTTGTAATGTGTGTGAAAGAATTCATAGGTGCTATGTACTATCACTAATCATTTCTATGGCTTCTGTGCATTAAGTATTTTTTATTTCATTTCCCATCTTCCTAGTCATATCAGAAGAGATGCCTAAATTATTGAGAACTCCTATAGAGTGGAAGATGTGCCAGGTACACTATTTTCAGCCAGCGGAAAAGGGACAATCCAGGTAACCATAGAATAATCAACTTGAGCCAAGGTGGCACAGTGGTTAGGGTGCAGTACTGCAGGCCACTTCAGCTGACTGTTATCTGCAGTTCAGCGGTTCTAATCTCACCGGCTCAAGGTTGACTCAGCCTTCCATCCTTCCGAGGTGGGTGAAATGAGGACCCAGACTGTGGGGGCGATATGCTGACTCTGTAAACTGCTTAGAGAGGGCTGAAAGCCCTATGAAGCGATATATAAGTCTAACTGCTATTGCTATTGCTATTGACTATAATTCATGTAAAGATAATAGAGAAAATCAATCAATCTGTAAACATTTTGAAAACTTTTTTTTTACGTTAGGTAACTTTTTCTTAATTAAAATAATGTGAATATGATATATTTTCAGTAAAGAGGCCAATAAATGGCTAAAAAAAGTCAAGTGCTCAGGCATGAAAATGTGCCACTCAAACACTATACTTTTCCGCACACACTGAAAAAAAATTAGGGGGAACATTGATTCTGAAGCAGCATTTTGCCTTCTCATTGAAATTGCTGCACAACCCAGTTTGTTGTGGCAGTGAGGTGTTGATACAATTACTGTGTGTGAGACACATTTCTATTTATTCATTTTTATAACATGTTACTTGGATCATAATATGTACATGTCACTTTAGAAAAAGAAATTCTATTCTGAAAATAATGGATTTGAGAATTATGATCTAAGTAATAAACCTTTCCAGCTTTGCAGCCCTGGTTGGGACAGGGAGAAGGGATGGTTCCTGGCAAGCAGCGGATAAGCGCGCACAGCTCTATTTGCAGAAGCAGTGGACAAGGCACCCGCCACTCATGCAAATGGAGTATGCAAATCCATGCTTGCTGGCTGCTTGGGCAAGTGGGGGATGTGTTCAAGACATGGGCATGCTCTTGCCTGGCACTTCTGCAGACCAGTTCTGAAGGACTCAGGCCCCAGTAGTAGGCCATGACCTGGGGGTTGGGGACCCCCGATTTAAGTTACAGAAAAGCAAATTTTGTTTAGATGTTATGTTCTCACCCAGCTCCCAAACACGAGAAACCCTGTGTAGTTAAATAAATATGACCTTTATTAGGAATGCCAACTGCCCCGGCAAAAAGTCTCTCTGTCTCTCTCTCTCTCTGTGTCTCTCTCTCTCTGTCTCTCTCTCTCTCTCTGTCTCTCTCTCTCTCTCTCTCTCACACACACACACACACACACACACACACACACACAGAGACAGGCTAACAAGTCTGTCCAGCAGGGAGATAAATAGTTGTCTGCCACACCTATTCAGCTCTGCCTCCCGCCTTTTATCCCCAGAGCTAGCGTGGAGCTTTGCTAGCAGCAAAGATTGGCCCATAGATTTCCATTGCTCTCCTCTTCTTTGTCTTCTGTGCATCCGAAAACAGTCACTGGACCCAGCTGTTCCCTTCCTCATCAGCCACCTCCAGGCCTTGACTGTTGACTCTCCATCTGAGGGCTGATGGGCAGCCCAGGCTCAACCTCTATCTCTGGCAGCTCCGTTCCCTCTTTTCCTTGGAGCTCTCCGATTGCCTTGATGCTGGACCTGACTCCCATGCCTCCTTCTCACCTGATTCGGCTGCTGTGATGATTGGCCACAACTTGTTAGGAAAGGTCATATTTTGAGTGTGTGTTTTTTATGTTCATCGGTTATTTTGTTTACTGTTTTTAAATGCTATGACAGCTACTGGGAATCAAAATTTGTGAGTTGGTAGCCATTTTAGTTGACTAAAAAATTTAAAGTGCTTTAACAATATTATTAATTACTAAGGGAGAAGTAGAATGTCCATTCACTTGTTTGCCCAAGAGGAGAAACTCAACAGATAGAGGTGCTTCAATTAACATATCCCCTGAACAGAGTCAAATTTCACTGGTCTCTTCTAATTTATGTTTAGTTATATTCAAATTTATATTTCAGATACATTTCTCTTTTGTAAACCAACCATAAAAAAATAAGTCTTAATGCCGAAACTTGGGGAAATGCTTCTGCTGGAGAAAGCAACCAAATCTCATGAACTCAGTTTCCTTCATAGCCTATAATTCCCAAACTCCCCAACAATTTTAAAATCCTCAATGCAGCCAGTATCCAGGAATCCTAATAAAAGTTCGTCCTTGACCCTTCCAAGCAAAATTACACAGTATGTTATCTCTTTCTACTCTTAAATTACTTAGATGACATAAAATTATTCAATTCTGTACATAATTCTGTTGTTTTGCAAAGTGATCTCAACTAGGTGTCTGGACGGACATTTATTTGGCAACTTCAAATTTTGATTAATAAATGCTCTGTCTTACATATTGGTAAACATAATCAGAATGTCAAGTATAAGCTAGGTGGCAATGATCTAGCAGATGATCTTCACTTTGTTAAGGACCCAGGTGTACTTATCTCTGGCAATCTATGCTCCAAGCTCATTGTAACAGTGTTGCTAAAAAAGCATTAAGAGCTGTTAACTTAATTTTGTTAAGTTTTTTTTCTGGAAACATTGTATTGCTAATGAGAGGTTATAAAACATGTTAGACCAATTTTAGAGTATTATTCAACTGTTTGGAATTTCCACAAAATATCTGATATCAGTACAATCGAGTGGGTTCAGAAGTTCTTTACAAGAAAAGTCTTGCACACTTCTGTTCACAATATGCTACTAGGCTCAAAATGCTCAGTTTGGATAATTTAGAGTTGTGTCACTTGTGGTCAGACCTAGGTATCGCATACAAAATTATAAGTAGTAATGTTTTACCTGTAAATGACTTTTTCTGTTTTAATCGCAATAATATGCATACAAGCAACTGCTTTAGACCCAATGTAAATCGTTCTAAACCTGACTGTAAAATACATGATTTCTGTAATAGAAATGTCAAAGTCTGGAATTCCCAACCTTATTTCAGCTACAAATTTTCAGTTTCTGTCATAAATTGACTTCCGTGGAGCGTATTTCATACTTAAGTGGTGAGTAGAGGGTGTGTGTGCATAAATACAGTAACGTGCCTATTGTCCCTGTCATTGTATTTTAATTCTCCTATTCTTGTTCTCATTTTTGTTTGACAAATTCCAATAAATAAAATAAAATAAATAAGATTTCTGTATTTTCCCAGCTCCATTTCTTAATACTTTTAGAGACTTTACACCACGTTTGTCAATTATAGATTTATTCATTTAAAAATATTAGCTTAGAGCCAGACAAAATTAAATGCTCGTAGTCCCTTTTAAAATTAATTAAACTTCTAAGAAATGTTTTAATTTCACACTGGTTTCAATATGGCTAAATTGTTGCTAGCATGCAATGCAAACTTGTGTTAATACACTCAAGGGGAAAATCCAACTTGGTTGCTGAATTAACCAACTTTTCAGAGTTTGCACAATGCCCTTAATCATGAACAAACCAAAGACAAAGCCACAAAAAAAAAAAAGTTAAAAGCAAAGTTAAAAACAGCAAACAGCCTGTTCAAATTGCTAGGTGTTTAACTGTCTGTAAGAACACAGAAAATGAGTTCAACAAATTTCAACTATACTTTTGGTGTATAACAGGCCAGGGAGAGATCGTTTTTCAGGCAGAGCGGCAACGGTGAGAGATGGGAGCCTGAGGGAAAGCATTATAGACTGGCCGCCAACGCTCTTCGCTGCTGAAGCAGCCAAGGCAGAGAAAGGCAAAAGCCTCCTAGAGGCTGCAATGCCCTAAATGAGCAAAAGAGTAGTGCCAATTGAGCACAATTTGAGAGAAAACCAATTGGAGAATTTTTGGAAAGATTTTGAAGGAATTTTAGAGAGAAAGGAATTAATTAGCAAGGAGAGATATGGAGACACAGCTAATCAAAGGATCAACTGAGTCTATTTCTGAGGAGGAGTCTCGTGGACGTGTCTTTAATACTTGTAGACCCATTTGTATTGGATCCTGACGGAGTCATACCCCATGCCTGGATGATGTCTCCACCTACTTGGAGAATGAGTTAGATTGTACAAGTAAATTATATTAATGACCCTGACTGCAAGAGGAAAAACGAATATATGAAGCAGAGAGGAGAAAGAGTACAGGATGTAAGGAACAGAGAGTCTGAATTGATTTTAAATATTTATTGCTCTATTTTTTTTTAAAGTTTCCTTTTATGCACAGGTTATTTTATTTTAAAAGGTGGGAAGAATTTTTTTTAAATTAAAATGGACTATGTTGTTACAGTTACGTCGATTCAATTATGCTCAAGTTTAGTCAGAGAGACATCTGTTTCAGCACATACGACATACAGGAAATAGGGAGAACTACACTTTGATGTACCTAGAATAATCTTCCTTATAGATTGAGGCATTTGCACTGCCTAATGTTATTAGGATACATTACTTTCTTCACACAGCTGGGTGACAGTTGGGGTCATTCAAATATTCAAAGCAATAGTGCATATTAATGCAAGCAATTTGAGACATCAATAATACATTAGCTGATTATTTCCAGATTTATCACTGATTACAATTTAAATATACAAGAGGAATGCTAGCATATGTGGCAGAGTTTATTTTATTTATATAATCAAACTAATAAAGCAAGTGAAAAGGCATTGATGGAAGAATTAATCTCTGAATTTTTCAGGTGCATGTGAATGGTACACTTAACCGTAAACTTAAGAATATATTAAATATGTTGTGCTTTATTTATAAACTTGCAACAACTTTCTTTCTGTCCAATCATGTCCATTAGGTAGAAGGGGTAAAAAGGGATTCAGGCAACTCTGGATATGACCTTGCGGTGAGTGGGGAGAAATTACAAATCACAGGAAAAGAAACTAAGTACTTATAGAACAACAGAGTTGGAAGAGATCTTGAAGGTCTTCCAGTCCAATCCCCGCTTAAGCCGGAAACCCTACACTACTTCAGACGAATGGTTATCCAACATCTTCTTAAAAGTGTTGGAGCATTCACATCTTCAGGAGGCAAGTTGTTCCATTGATTAATTATGCTAACTGTCAGGAAGTTTGTCCTTAGTTCTATGTTGCTTCTCTCCTTGATTAGTTTCCACCCATTGCTTCTTGTCCTATCCTCAGGTGCTTTGGAGAATAGCTTGACTCCTTCTTCTTTGGGGCAACCCCTGAGATATTGGAACACTGCTATCATGTCATCATCAGTTCTTCTTTGCATCAAACTAGACATACCCAGTTCCTGCCACCATTCTTCGTATGTTTTACCTTGCAGTCCCCTAATCATCTTTGTTGTTCTTCTCTGTACTCTTTCTAGAGTCTCAACATCTTTTTTACGTCATGGCAACCAAAACTAAATGCAGTATTCCAAGAGTGGCTTTACCAAAGCTCTATATAGTGGTGTTCTGGTTAATGAAAATAATGCCAATTAGAGGCTATTGAAAAAAATGGCTTTGTTTTGCAGCCTTGTTACGTAGCAATGGTGGTGATGATGATTATTTTCTTCCAATAAATTTATTTAACAAAATCCACTAGCTTTTTATTCATTTTTTACTCACAAGAGACTTTGTATTAATGTATGAAAAGATTCGGCCTTGTAGTCATCAAGCCATCCAGTGAATCCTCAAGTGGTATTTGTGATCAAGTTGTAGATTCCTACTCTAACAAAAATCTCACAACTCACATATAAGCATATCACATGTCGGCCAAACAAAATATACCAGGATAATAACTTTAAATGAAAATTCCCTAAGAATGCATTGCTGCCTAGAATCACTACTATCCACAGTTCTTTTAAGATTCTAATTTAAATTTAATTTAATTTTAAGATTCTAATGTAAGATTCCTTTATACTCAAATTTCAAAGTATTATAAAAGCTTGTATTTTGTAAAACCTTTTAGCACTTCAATAAGAGCCCTGATCAAGAAACAATTATACAATAATACAGACAAATGTGAATTTGTTCACAAGGAAATAAAAATATGATTCCTCAATAAATGTATACACACCCACACACACACCCACGCACACACGCACACACACACGCATAGGATGATTCCTTATGTCTGAACAATACATTGATATCTGATCTTCTTGAAGCCTATTTGATTGGCCATCACTACCATACCACTATAAACTGCATGTATTCAATTCTATCAATCCACTTCTAAGTAGTTAGATTGCAGTACTTAACTAATTTCCAATGGAGAGTTATTTAAAAAAGAAGAATTAACCTGTTACACTAAGCAGGAATTTATAATATTCTATCAAGAATTTATGTCAATGTTAGGAAGTTAGGAAGCTTGAGTATTCATAGAATTCATAGAATTATAAAATCATAAGGCAAAGAGGGCCTTGGAGATCTTCTAGTCCAACCTCCTACCCAAGACCTTATGTTATCTGGGAAACTCTCATAAAAATCTGAAGGTTTTTTTGATCTTGCAAAAGTTAAAAATAATAAATATTTTAAATTAGTTCACTTGGGTCTCAGTTTTCCATGTTTGTTCCTGAAAACCTCATATAATCCGTCTGCCATTGAATCTTAATGGGATTATAAGGTTCTTTTTTTGTCATTTCCCTGTTCTCCATCTTAGTATTTAACAAACAGGGAGCAATAGAGGGAAACATTTCTCCTATTTCTCCATTTCTCTGTTCTTTTGGCATTATGATTTCTAGCAAGTATGAAGTATATATATTAGATATATGAACATAAATGCATACAAATGTATCGCATAAAAATATTTACATGAGTAAGTGGAATCTTCAGGATTGATTTCAGCGGGAAATGTCCAACTGACACTGGTTTTTTTTGGTCTAACTGTACATGTTTTTCTATCAATTCTAATTTCAATTATTTAAATTGAGTATTCAATGAAATCAATGTTTCACTTAAAATTCTACATCTCCTTTTTATTATTTTGCAGCTGACATTTTTCTGCTGTTTGATTCTTGTTGACTCAATGGCCAAATCATGTAAAAAGCCACAGAGTTCCGACCTAACTTTTATCTAGACCAGACATGTCCAATCTGTGGCCAACAAGCCAAGTTATCTTCATTCAATGAGACCTAGGAAATCCAAAAAGTTGGACACCCTTGATCTAGACAAATGTCTATCATTTCAACTGTTCCAACTAAGGTGAAAGTATGCCAAGGTAACTTGAAAAAGAAGCATGGTATTCACCAACGAGAGTATACATGTGATGAGATAATTTGTAATATAATTAGTAAAAGAAGGAATGGATATAAATTGCTAAGAAAGAATAATATTCCAAAGAAATAAATAACTTGCAAAATGTACAGCTTCTCTTTATTTGAACTCTGCCTCCAAAGACTATATAGAAAAATTTATCATGTTTTGTGGAAAAAATGCAGAAGCAATTTTAAATCTCCCAATCTACCCTAATCCCTGATATTCCCAGAATGTCTTTTATCCAAATATTAACCAGACGCATTCTGCTTAGATTTTAAACTCAGACAATGGGAGGCTCTATCTCCTAAAACTCATTGTTCATTTATTGATCCCATTATCCATATTTAACAATATCAGTGAATGGTAAGAATGATAAGTAGAATTTCACTTCCAAAAAAATCATGGAATTACCAGATTAGCATTGTAATATTTAGGCTGACACGTACTGATAAGATAGTACGTGATTAATCCAAACATTGTGCATTTAATATATTTTTTTATTTCCTAATATATGATAAAAAATATTAGCAAGGAATAAAATACATTATCCTTTAATACTGTTCTGTCTGTGACAACTACAATACTTCATAGAATTGGGATAGTCCCAACAATTAATGGACAGAGCAAGGATAACACACAAAGCTTTTATTTCATTTCTAATCTCCTGTCCTACAAAGCTGCATTGTTACTGGCTATTTCCTGAAAGGGGTTTTAAAAATCTTGTAAAATACTTTTTTATTTTAATGCTAGTGTCAATAAAGTGTCACTGAGATGTGTGCTTAAATGTATCAGAATATCTGCTCTATAAAGAAATTATGAGATCCTCTCACAGAAGTTAATATTTTCGCTTTCTACAATGTCACAACCTGATTTATGTAGCTTTTATAGCAGCATGAGGCACAAAACACAAAGTTCCACTGATAAAACAGCAAAAATTGCAGAGGCTGTGTAACAAACTTAAGAACTCATATTACACAGTAAGGGTCCCCAACTCCAGGACCACAGACCGGTACTGGTCCATGGCCTTTTAGGAACCAGGCCAAGCAATGGGATTCATTTAGGTTTACCACTGGTTCTCAACTATGAGGGTGTGCATGCACGCTCGCAGCACATGCACCTTCCGTAAATGTGTGTGGCCTTCTGCGCATGTGCTTTGTTCATGTGTGGGGCATGCACGGATGCACGCGGCATCAAAAATGAGGCTACATAGGATGTTTTGGAACCGGGGTGGGTGAACCGGTCTGAACCAACTGAATATTACCCTTCACCAGGCCACACGGGTGGAGGTGAGCAGTGGGTGAGCAAGCAAAACCAAATAATCCCCTTCTAGGCTGTGGAAAACTTGTCTTCCACAAAACCAGGCATTGGTGCCAAAAAGGTTGAGGCCTACAGTTCTACAAGATAACATATCAGGATCCATGGAGGATCCATGACTGAAATAAAAGATATTTGACCAAATTATACCTTCTCTTTGTTGTAAAAAAGATTGTTTCATATTTTACAGAAATAAGCTGCCTTAATCTTGAAAAAAAGGGCATAGAGTATACTGGGTCTTTTTATTGCTTCACGTTATTCTAAAGATATAAACTGCAGCTACTGTCATATGTTTCTGAATTGCTCACAAGTAAAGAGAAAATTAAATACTTCTTTCTAAGCGCTTCTTTCTGATCAAAGCATTTTAACAACTGTGGAAACCATCACTTGACTTGAAATTCTGAAATAAAGAGAGACTATTCAATGAGCCAGTTTGGTTTAGTGGTTAGGGTGCCGGCCTAAAAATCAGGAGCCAGGGATTTCTAGTCTCACCTTAGGCATGAAAGCCAACTGAGCAATTTTGTGCCAGTCATTTTCCTTCGGTCCAATTCACCTCACAGGGTTGTCATTATTGTAGGGAAAATAGGAGAAGGAAGGGGAATTATGCATATTTGCTGACTTTGGTTATTTTTAAAATATTTTTTTTTAATCTAATAAAGAAATAAAAGTATAGCTGCATTTGATGTTCTCTCCTAATTTTTCACAGAAAGCTACTGTAAGAAAATTCTCAGCATTTTTCAGAGTACCTCATGATGCTGTATTTTTATTTCAGCATAATATTTAAATGAATGCCCAGAATGAATTATTTTTATATCATAATCAAAACGTTCTGTGGAACAAAAGTATTCTATTTATCAAGAATTTTAAAAAGCAAATAAAATATATTCCCTCTACAATGACATTGCCTTTTAATCAATTTAAAGTGAAATTCTTGATAGTTATGTCACTAGTCAAAACACAGAATCAAATCAGTTTACAATCCAGGATTCTATTTATAAATGTATGTTTGGACTTTTCCCACCAGGATGATGTTAAATATACTGTAAATGCAATTTTTTCTCTGCTAATGGTAATTTATTCTTTTCAATTACTTACATTACTGAAGAAGTGTCAGAATTGGACTTTATATCACAAACTTGCAAATTTTGGCACAGAATCATATGTGTATCATGGCTCATTTAATTTTCCAAGTACATTTAATCACAGAACCTGAATACCGGAATTCTATCTCAATAGAGTAAGCATTGATATTTTAATTCAGCTCCCTGACAGAATATGGCTTAGGGCCATTATTGGTAATATATTCATTTTACCCATCACCTGTTTTTTTCTTGTTTTTTTTTTGGGGGGGATGTGGTGCAATATAATACACTCATGTTCAGCAACAAATCAAAAATATGTGCTATATTTTATATAACTAACTTTATTTAACACTACCTTGACTGTGAATTTTTTTTCCTTCCATGTTTGAGTGAAAAACTACCCACAGAATGCTGTCATGATTTCAAATGCTGCTAGTCTATAAATTAAAGTCTTGCAACTAGCAAAAACCATTTCTAATTATCAGACTAAGATGAAACACTAGAAACTTTTTATGAGGCTGTGACAGAAATAAGTTACATTTTTGCAATCCAGTTTCATATTAGGACAGAATACATAAAATGATAGAACCTAATTCTAATTTATATATTATATATATAAAAATTAGAACTAAGTTCTAGTATTTTCATCTTGACTAACTGAGCTGTATTCAGAAAAGATTTCTTAGGAATCAGTCAGTAAGATTTTCTGGTGAAAGAATCACGTTTCTATTTCAAATATATACAGTCTTCTTATAAAAAAATAAGCTGTCCATAATTGTTCTGGAAATGGGCAGTCAATCAACCAACCAACCTACAAATCAATCAACCAGATAAAAACAGAAACCAACATATCTAAGAAAATAAATCAATTAAAAACCTATACGATACATTACCTTCCGCTTCGAGCACTGAAAGGAACTACATGGATCCCCAAAGGTCCGCCATCATTGGAAACTTCAACGAGCTTCACCATATCACTATGAGATAATGATGAATGAAGGAACGTGAACATGGACCAAAAAATGACAAATACACTTCTACAAAAACACAAACTCAAAAACGAACACACAGATATTTGAAAATTAGTATAGATAAAAACAACATTGATTCCTACATACCTCAGTAATAATCTGACAGCATGAAAAAATAATAATTTCATTAGTTATTTCAAGCAAAATGCATTTGTATAATCATAAGCCAATATACAAATTGTATTATGTCCAATAATTAAATAGGTTTACTTATAGAGATTACTTTTCTAGGAATTAGGTGTCAAAACAAGACTAAATCAATTTGTTTTAAAGAAAACAGAAAGTTCCATTTCTTTTTGTTTTCCAGTATGTTTCCATAAATAACTTTTAAAATAAGATAAATATTGTTTTAGCTTAATTACCACTATAATTATTTCCAAATTTTATAACTCAAGAGTTGATAATATAAATCTCTCAGTCCTTTGGTACTTTAATTAAAACATAAATAGTCATCCTTAATTAATATTAAAAACCAGGATGAATTGATCCCTTTCAAACCACATGTTTGTTTTTTTTAAAAACTGATCCTATGTAACACTGTAGATCAATCTGAACTTAACCATCAAATTGAGAATTATCAGAATAATATGCACTCAATTCAATAATTCCCCATAATCACTTTAATAGTCCTATAAGAATCAAATCAGTGACTGAATTTGCAAATGCAATGTTCAAACCATAATGCAAAACTGTTTTTTGCCCTGGTATGCTTAACATTCACTGACAAGTTCTCACACATCACCAACATAGCAGACAATTTCCAACTGTCTGCAAATTCTGACACTCTTCTAAACTATTTTTAGCTCAAATTTATGAAAGCTAAACAATTGTAATTTATGAATACATCTAGATTTGTAAAACAACATATTCCATTCAACTATAATTTCCATTCAACTATAATATTATTTGGCAAATTCTTATGCAGTGTACATCAAAATACATATAATATAAATTCATTTGCTTTCATTTCATGTACAACTACTCAATTTAACACATTATTTTCAAAGCTTCTTTGAAATAGTTTGTTTTCATCAGATGTTTTTATTACCCAATTTTGTAACAGGGATGATAAAATAATGAAATTCTGTGTGCAGTCTGCGCTCTCCTTGGCTGAATATTGGTATTAGCTTCATTTTTTTTAATACCGTGAAATCTGGATTGCATATTAATGGATGAGTACTTATATGCAATCACATGCGACATGTATAACCATACATTGATATAAACTTAGCTACATAAGACACGATCAGGATGCAGCCAACTTCTTAGAAGTTGCATTTTTACCTTTTTGCAATAACCAAATTATCATTCAAATAATTAAAATTTCTATATGAAAATCTTTGTATCATTCATATAGAAATTTTATTTACATATTGTTAATTCCAATACATTTGTAATTTATGTATTTTTTCATTAAACTGTTTTAAGAATGTATGGTCAGCTTTTCTTTTGCAATCAGAAACTAAACTATATTCCGCATCCCAACCTTTGGAATTTTCAGTAAGCTAAACAGTTATCTTGGCATATCTGAATGATAACTCTTACTCCGAATGCAGCAATACAAATTAATTTTTAAACATAAGAAACATCTCAAAAGCAGCTTGTCAGATATCACAGGGAGGAAAGTGTTACTTTTTCTACCTCTTAAATTCTACTATAGCTTTTCAGCTTCTTTCTGCAAGGAATATTTAAACATTCTCCCAGTCTTCTTGTAATTCAAATGTAGTTCATTTTCTAATCATCCTGTCTCACCCTCTTTTTGTGTCATTTGCTTAGTTCTCCTGCTTAGCTTTCTTTCCAAAGAAGGGCTTTTCCAGATAAACTGATTTGTGCCTCATTCTAATCCTTTCCAGCCAGCACACTTTACAATATAGTTTTTAAATTATATTGCAGTCACTGTAAATGGAAGCCACAAAAGAGGGAAGAATCTAAAAAATGATCAAATTGACTTCTCATTATTTGTTCAATGATTTTCTCTTTCTCTCTGCACTGCTTGAATTATCCAATTTCCACTTATTGTGTTAAAAATGAGCAAGTCCAATAGTAATCATTTATATGTCATAATGGATTCTTTCGAGATGTATTCTCAAGTACAGAACTTTAACTATCAATGTTACACGTAATGGTTAGGAAAAGATACTGATTTCATAAGTTGATTTTATATTTTGGCACTCATGTGTTTTCCATTAATTAGAAAATAAAAGATATCATTATAAATGTCTCAAATTCTCCGAAGCATTCAATTTTGAAAACAATTCTGCAAAGATTTACTGGCAATCTCTTTTCACATGATCTTTACTCACTAAGATTAAAGAGGTATCTGCAGACCCATAATGCAAAGATCTAGCTTTTTGGACAAGCCTTTAAAACTGGAAAGGTAGAACAAAGACTTGAAGAAGATGATCAGCAGCCAAATTGGTAAACTCAGCTACTTCAATAACAAGTATATTATCAGAAGACTTAAAAACCCTTAGTAGTGTCAGTCAGAAATAAGGTGTGGCTTGGCGCAACCAAAGGGACAGAATCCACATTATCTCTTTTAATATTCAGCTGAACAAAGGCAGGTCTTCCCATAAGATTGGAAGAACTCTGAATGCAGTTTGAAGCAAGTACCATATGTATAGATTTTTTGCTTTTACTTAGTTACTCAAGAGGAAGTTGACATACAGTTCTCAGTGAAGTTACGGTATAGAAATTACAAAAATACTTGTGCATGCATCTTGTGGTCATTTATCATGTGTTCACAGGGTTCTAATTTTTTATGAAACTTGTCACAACACCAAACTTTATTTCGGCCATTTCAATATAAGAACATTTTAACAAATCATCAGCGTTATCAGAATCCTGATCAACATTAGGGACAAGTCATTATGGGGGGGGGGGGGAATCTATGTAGTCACTGAGAGCTAACACCAATTTTATGATGCACAATCAATCACATAATCAAAAAAAGATATATGTGATGCATCGAGTGGTGTCAACCCAACGTGTTGTGAAAATTATTTTCTTCACGGTCAAAACAAAACAGGAATATTTGCCTCCTTAGCCAAGAGAAGCCTGACACATGCATTTGAATGAATAATATTTGAATCTGTATCCAAATATTAATATAATTATTAGTCCCACATTCAGCCAGGTGCTTAGATTGGAATTGGCATCAGCCTTTCTGTCCACACATGTTTAGGACTTCTAAGGTATTCAGGACATCTTGTTGATCTAGCCAAGAACAAATCCAGCATAGATTTCTGTAAATCAGTCCCCAACCCCCGGTCTCCAGACCAGTTGGGAACCGGGCTTTGCAAGTAGCTGACAAGTGCACGAAGCTCCATTTGGAGATGAACTGGATTAGGTTGTGAACAACAAACCATCCTCTTCCTTACCCTAACCCTGCCATTACCTCTGCTGGTCCGTGGAGTCAGAACGGTTGGGAACCAGTGCTGTGCATTACATCTCATTGTATTATCTGGCTCTTCAGATGAAACTTGTCTAGTGTGGCTTCATCTGTTATATAACTCCTATTTTGTTCAAACCACACATGGCCTACAACATGACAAGATAGTGCCTCAGTGGTGATTATTCTAATAAATCACACATATTTTGTCCGTGGTGATCTGTATCGAATCTGGTCCTCCAGGTAAAGCCATCACTATTGTAACTGTCCACTTTGCTAGTAGTTATTCTATTGCTTTCTGCCCTTCCACCTTTCCAGACCTAGAGTTTTCTTTAGCAATAGCACTTAGACTTATATACCGCTTTAGAATACTTCACAGCCCTCTCTAAGCGGTTTACAGAGTCAACGTATTTCCTCCAACAATTTGGATCCTCATTTTACCCACCTCAGAAAGATGGAAGGCTGAGTCAACCTTGAACCTGGTGAGATTCGAACTGCCAAATTGCAGGCAGCCGGCAGTCACTAGAAGTAGCCTGCAGTACTAGACTCTGACCATTGCGCCACTGTGGCTAAATCTTAGAAAGCTAAATCTTTGCATAATGTGTCCAACATGATAATTTTAGACAGCTCATTTGTACCTAAATTGAGAATTCTGGGTTGATTTTTCTAAGTGTCCATGTCTTCTTCAACACCAAAGTTCAAACCTATCAAGACTTTTTTCCCCTGAATTTAAGTCTTAATATTTTAAGTATTAAATAGTTTTAAAAAAAACAATTAACTTACTCTAACGAATAGGTGATGTTATCCAAACCTGCATCTGCATGACCCACTGGTTCTACTCTGCTCTCCTCTTCTTCTGTACCATCATCATCCTAGTAATAGTAAAAGAGATAACCATATTTAAGCACAGGTGATGTGTAAGGATACTCACACAATTTTGATACTTAATTATTAAAATATTTTGCATCTTAAATAGCATACAGATTGTCTTTGGGTTACACAGCATTTGGGACTGGAATGGCTAAGGTGTTGGCTAGAAACCAGCAAGTGTTGAGTTCTAGTGCCACCTTAGACGTGAAAACTGGCTGGGTGTTGGCCCAGACACTCCTTTCACTAACCCCAAATCACCTACAGGTTTGTTATCATGTGGACAATAGCAAGTGGAAAGAGTATTGGTAAGGTGTTGTTGTGTGTCCAATTACACTTGGCCAACAAAGAATTCTATTCATGAAAACAAAAAGGCAGGATATTTTTTTTAAAAAAATGCACTTATATAACACAAAATCACATAACTGCATGGCTTAGCAACAGCAATTCCAACATATATCACTTTAAATAGCCTCTGATGTTGTTGGCACAAAGTACATACTTCTCAATTTCTACTCCAGATTGCACAACATTACCAGGCTGAAGTACCAACTACTTTTCAAAGCCTGCCTTAAAGAGACAACATTCAAATAGAATGCAAATAAGGTATGTGCCAGAACTGACATTTACAAGAGCAAGTTAAATCGGATAGTAAGCATCTGATTTGATGAACATTCAAAGCTTTCTTTCGTGAATTACACAACATATTGCAACCCCTGAACAGAGTTGGTGTTTCCTCTTCCAGTATCCACAAGTACAGTGCTAATGACTATCAGAGATCCTTGACCACTATATGTGCCCATGATTTTATGCAAGGAAAAAGCCCTAGCAGACATTTGAAAGGAAGCATAAGGTCACGAAAGAGACAGAATTAGTACAGTTCAATTACAATTGCTCTGTTTACAAATTCACTTACTCTAATACACAAAGGTTTAAAACACTTAACCATTTTTTTAAAAAAATAAAGCTATTTGCATGATAAATATAAAAAATATTAATATTTTAACCACCTGATACGTAACAATGTGAGGGTGTTTAATCTTAGTAGGTAAACTCAGATTTTTGTCAATTTTTTTGTCTAATCTACATTACTGGGATTCCTGATAGGCTTATATCCAAATATTAACCAGTAGTGACTTGCCTAATTTCCAATCCCAAAATGGGTAAAGAGGAACCAACTGCACAATTTCAGAGAAACATGAATGTCTTTAAATGCTCATTTGTATGAATACTTTGTCTACTGTCCTACAATCAGCAGTTTAAATTCAGATTTGCTGAAGCATCAATCAGTAAAATGATATGTATTGGATGATGGGTTATGAATTCAGCCCAAAGAGAATCAATAATGTGAATTATTAATGAGATATTAAAACAAAGCCAAGACATTTGTTATGTCCAAGTGGTATTTCCTCTGAGGGCCTGGAAATCTTACGAGTTCTTACTACAAACTATATTATAGACCAAACTGCTAAATGAAAGAACATTGTGTGAACCAAATACATACATGCATGCACACACACACACATACACACACACACACCCATGACTTAGATACTGCAATTGGATTTATTTGTAAATCTCAACAAAATTTAGCATTTATAAGTTATTCAACAGCATATATGTGCCTATACTTAATTTATTTTATTCTATATAAATTTATATAAACTCTTGCAGCAAGATCTCATTACACCTCTACACAAATGCACTACCATCAAACTATTCCCCAAATATGAAAAATTATAATAACTAAAATGTTTAATTGCATTAAAATGTGATGCCTGGTGCACAACTGAACAAGAAAGGTTTAATTCTTATAGAAGATCTTCGAAGTATTCAATTAGCCAAGTACAGAATTAGCCAAGAATTTTTTACGGAATATGCAGGCTTAATTATGAATGAAAGAAATAAAATCTATTTCTGAATGAATTAATCTCATCTATCCTTAGACTGGTAACAGTTCACACTTCAGTGAGCACTGATAATGGAAGAACCATAGATGGATTTGAGAGAAAAAAATGTATGACAGTCTGAATTAATGTGACTCAAGGAAAAAATATTCTTTTAGGTTACATAATAGTAATGGTACAGAAAAAATTATTGGATCATCAGGAAATTCAGAAATGAGTAAGACTAGTAACTACTGCTTAGAAAAAAACACATCTTTTTGCTTCAAATACAAGACTAAATACATCATTCTACTCAAACATTACCATGTCAAAATAAATATAAATTTAGAACAAAACAAGCAAAAATGGCTATGTACAAGAGTGTGCCTCTGTCCAACATGTTAAATATAAATGACTCTTCTTGTTCGATGTAAATGAGTATTTGTCAGGGAATTGAGCTGCAAGTGTCTAAATGAAGTCAGAGACACTGACATATGTAGTATTATATAAATACATACATTTCACATTTATATTTAAAGCAGACAAGATAGTAACACAGTAACATCATGAGGTAAATCCTCACACAGTTTACAGAATATACAGAAGAAGAAAAGGGCAGGGAAAAGGGAAAACTCCTCCTCTACACCCACTGCAATCAATCATACAGAAGCCAACAATCTCCATCCATTCAACTACAACTGTGTGTTCTGGACCATTGTACACTTTATTGTTCCAGCTATTAAAATTAATATTCTAACAATATTGAATCATTTAAGAGAAATATAAAAGTAGGTTGAAAGCAGGGGAACTGGGTTACCAAAAATCAAACAAACCTATACATAGAAAAATAAGAACTGGTAGAGTCAAGAATGAATGGGTCTGGAATATCTGTGGATTATACACAAAAGCAACTAATCAGGACAAAAGAAGCATGCAAAAGAAGGACATTGTATGGACACAATGGCTAGCCTAGTATACAATCCTGGAATGTGCACAGTGAGCATGGCAGTGGCAGGAAAACCTAGGTCAGGTCCATGGGTGAAAGTGGACGCTGTGTGGGAAGTGCTGTTTGGGGTGACACAGCCGAATTGGAGGAAGTGCTCTTGGAAAACTAGAATGTAGATTTCATGGAGGAGGAGAGGCAAGTCCATTGCCAGCAGAGCTTATCTTCTGTTCACCCTTGGTCCAGCTTTCCTCCTGAAAAGCCTCATGAACAGCCAGCAGCCTCACCCTCACCCATGTCAGGACCCTGACCTAGCGATAGGAGGAAGATGATGAAATTCAGCTACAGCAATGTGGGACAGCCAGGTGCAGGGCAACTGAAAGGACAGAGGTGAAACAGGTGGGAGTTGAATCAAAGGCAAGTATTTCAGAAGAATGAGGTCCTCACCTAACAATGCTGTCTTAGCCTAGCAACCAGAACTACTGGAATTACCATTTCTAACAGTATGGTCTTGTGATAGAATGGAATGGAAAAGAAAAGAAAGAAAAGAAAAGAAGAGTTGGAAAGGACCTTGGTGGTTGGACTAGGCAGGAAACCCTACACCACTTCAGACAAATGTGTCAAATGCCCCCCCTTTTTTTTCAAATTTACTACTAACGCTAAGGGAATAGTATACTGTTTCGATTTCATATGGTAATCTAAGTCTAAAAATTATGTCTCTCAATTATGACACTTAGAGTAAGATAAGCTTCTAAACTTCACTGGAGTATTGGTACCATGATACTATAATCAACAGATACATCCCTTAAAAAAACATTTTAATAGTGCCATAATCAGCAACTCTTTTCTTTTCCATACAACACAGATTTTCATTTACATGGAACCAAACATAGATTAATTTGGACACCTGCACAGGGAAGTAACTTAGAATTCTCATTTACTAAAAAAAGTAACTAGCTTTGAAAGTATCTACATCAAGCAATTATTGCCTCGGATTTCTTCTTAAATTAAAAAGCCCACCTGTTATAGAGATAAATTAGAAATGCTATATTTTATTTACAGGCAGGGAAAAGTTTGAGAATGAACTATTTAGCAAATTTAGCCAAAATGCTTTGTATAAGAGTAATTTTTATAAAACATTTAATACCACTTTACCTTACTTATGTTATTAAAAAGTCTGGATTACTAATGTTATAGATTATGAGAAGCATCCAATTTTTTTTAAAAAAAATTAAAGATTGTAGTATTTGGACATACAGTATCAGACTGGGGAAACTGAAGAATATCCACATAACTGCACATGAATAAAAACATATTCAATAATGAATTACTATAGATAAAATATTGCTCCGTACTGATTAAAGCTCTTTGGAATTCCATTTTCTAAATCATTAAGAGTATTTACCTCATGAATATCTTTTCTCTATGTAATCACAATTGGACTATGCCTTATCTGTGTATCTGAATATACTTCAATGGATTTCCTGTAATCTTCACTTTACGATTACTGGCTAAAACTACTCAGAGAAGCAATCTTCAAACATAAAAGAAAAGATATGCAATAACACTTTTGGAAACAACTCAGTCACACTTCCAGGAAAAGCTTTTCCCCCTCTTATTTCTGTGGCAGGATACTCTTCTGCCACCTAAGATTTCCAGGCTTTAAATATGAGGGCTTTTCCCCATGTAATATCCATGAGCTACTTTTTTTTTTAATAAGCTTCATATTTCCTGGCTTTCTTATGACTGCCAATTTCTTCCTTATCTTTCTAGATTAAGTAAACCATCTGTTCTTTTTATCCAGATTTGAGATGAATAACAGATGAAACATGATTTCCAGTTCTGCTTTTTAAAGATATCAGTAATAGAGAAGACTGGAACACACAATAGAAGGATCAAATATGAAAACTCAACGCAAGGTGCTGATGACAAAGCCATGTTTTGTGAATACAATGAATTCACCATATTTGAAATATCACAAAAATCAGTGCAATAAAACAGGATGTATCTTATTTTTCCTCTATTATGGCTATTTTGAACATCATTCAAAATCCTGATTTAATGCAAAGCTCACAAGGAAGAATAAACTACATAGAGTTTCAATTTCTCTTTAGGACATGAATGATGAACTGGTGATTCTGCATATATTATTACATGTTAAATCCTAAGCAACCTGGGTAGCATAGACGATTGTGAGAAATTATGGAACTTGAGTGCTATCCCAACAATAATCAGGAGGGTCACAAACTGAACCAACAGACCTTATGTGAGTCTGAGGAGGATGTCCAAATTCTGATTCCATTTTTATTGACAGTCATTTGTTAAGATTAAACTACAGTTAGCATTAATAAGTAATCCTGAACACTATTCTGGTCCTTACAACACAGACAATCTGGTTTAATAATTTCCCATCCTCATTCCCTTTGGTGGGTTTTCAGCGAGGCTGAAAAATCACAAAGAATTAATATTATACAAATCATACTTACTGATTTGTTATTTTTTTAATATTTCACAATGTATTGTTTATATATCTTGCTATTTTAAATGTTAGATGCATGCCAATTTTATGTAATAACAGAACTCTTCAAAAATATAGGCAAGTTCAGTTTTTAGAACAGGACAGTACAAGACAAGATAAGAATAAGGGATTGTGAGACTGGCTGGGAAACTGTCACAGAAAGTTGAAAATGAAGATCATATAACTGTAGCAGTAGCCCAACAGCAGACAGAAATACTGAAGCAGCCACAACTTCCCTAAATTTTATTCCATCAGGAGTCAGGGTACAGCATGGAAACATGCTGTAGGTTAGCCCATTTGTCATACCTTGAATCAAAAATGGCTACCTTGTGAGGCACCATTCAAGTGAGTAAAGATCATGATAGTTTTAGCAGTATGTAGATGTATGATGGTGTGTTTGTGTGTGTGTGTGTGTGTGTGTGTGTGTGAAAGAGAGATGGGTAGAGAGGGAGTTAAAACTGCAATCTAAGTAAAAAAAATTTTTAAAGTACATTGCTTCTCTTGGTATAATTAAAAGCCATAAATAATGTTACATATCATTTATTTTTATATTTTACTTTCAAACAAAATCATTTTTGACCATTACACGAACAAAACCAGTCTAAAAACGATGAAGACTTTCAACACTGACCTCAGGTTATATGCAAGCACTTGATAATTAGCAACATTAGAACATGAAAAATAATTACTGGGGATTCAATTAATTATGTTTTGTTATTATTATGGAGGAAAAGGTCAATTATGTCTTAGCAAAATATCTTGGTGTGGGAAATCTACTTGCAGACTAATTTATCATATATTAACAACCATCTGGATTGAATGTAGTATTAAAGGCTCCCAAAGTGTCTTTCCTAAGTAGAAAAGAAAAAAAAAAGATTTTCTTCTAGTGGAAACTGTATGTAAGATCATGATTAAGTTGTTAAAATCTTAGTGCTCTCTAAGCTTCTTTCTTTCTTTTTCTTGCAGATATTTCACTTCCAGCCTAGAGAGAATTATAAGTTCAAGTGGGAGTGAAGTTTGTTAGCTGTAGTGGTACCTTGGTACTTGACTGCTTTGAAATTCATTAAATTTGAATTTCATACCCAATGCGTTTTGACATGAAAATTTTGTCCACGTAGTCTTCAGAATAATTCATTTATTTATTTCAGATAGTCATTGTTTGTTTGATACTCAAACCATAAGCTAGAACTTTTTAGTGTCGACTGCCTTGTGACTAACTACATTATTCCTTATAGGGAAAAATGGTTTGATACTCATCCATTTTGGTTATCATTTCACTTCTGGAACCAATTAACAATGAGTACAGACATACCACTGTATTTATGTATGATAGTTTGTCCCATAAGCCATGATTGTGTGTCATTTCTTTCTTTGTTTCTTTATTTTATATAGCTGCTCATCTAGCAAGTACTTGTACTTGACGCCTCTTCACCCATCGTGGGTATAGGCGACTTCCATGGAAATTTGACACTACTGTTTTAGTGGATACGGCGATCCATGGAAGCTGTTTCGGCTGGATATACCCAAGGGGACGCCAGTCCCAAGGGTCGACAGAGCCCGATTGGTGGGAACGGGGGGCACCACGTGAAGGCCGGGTTATCGTTTGATAGTTGAGAGGCTTTGCAATAAGCGTTGCAATGTATATTTTGCGCATCAACTATCCTTGCCCCATCTAGCAAGGATATGTCAGGATGGGTAACAAAAAGGTTTGGAAAAAAACTATAGGAGCAAACAACAACCAAAGATAGGGACAAACATATCATGACAACCAAGAAAACCAGGAAACCATGTGGGTTTAACTAACTTCTCAAGCTCTTGGAAAAATAACAAGACATTGACCTTTATTGCTTCTTTGATTGCTTCTGTTTATTTGGTGTTGCTTCCTGCTTACCTAGGTGTCAGTTTTCATCACTTACCTATTAACCAACACCCAAAGAGGAAAGAGGAGTCAGTAATAGATAAACAAAAACAACTAAGGAGGAAATAATGTTCCATTCAAAGAGTATTAAGGAAAAAACAACGCTTCAATCAAGGTTTCTAAAAAATTTCCTTCCTTCATTATTGGTATCATTAATAATGATAATATCATCATTATTGATGATATTATCTAGTCTGGTAATGAAACAATTGCAAGGAACAAAATAACATTAGAGAACATCAAGATCTATTTTTTTCTTCTTCTACCCTTAAGGTGTTTCAAATTATACTCTCCATTCAGCTTATAATATGGAATCTAACATGTAAATGAAAGATTAAAATATTTTTTCATTAATTAAAGGAAGAATTGATTCTTCCAGAATATTTAAATGTATGAATATATGGATGGAATATTTGAATATTTGAAATATTTATATAGAATATATAATACTTATATATTATTATGAAAATAATAGTATTAATAATGTGAGTGATAAATATTAATAAAATATTATGGATATTTGGATGAAACTACTCAAGGAGAGAACCAATCTAGAACTAAAGAGAAATTTCCTGACGGAACAATTAATCTATGAAACAACTTGTCTCCAGAAGTTGTGGCTGGTCCACTATTGGAGGTTTATAAGAAGACATTGAAACCATTTGTCTGAAATGATAGGCTTGAGCAGAGGGTTGGATTCAAAGACCTCCAAGGTCTCTTCAAACTCTGTTATTCTGTTATTTCTTTTATAGAAATAAATTCTGATGAATAACACTCTGTTTTCATTTTAAACTTCTTAATGCCTTTAATTGTCTAATGAAAAGTGGTCAACAGCTAGTATCAGACTATTTCTGAAAATAAAGTCATTTCTTCTCTATGTGCCTTCTCTACAACCCTGAACAAGTAGAAATGAGGGGTGGGGGTGGGAATCTTGCTCCTATAATTGCAGTCACTTCCACTACTTCCTGAGCAGCCTTAAAAATATTTAACTAGCTGCAAAAGCCAAAGACACCTCAGTATCCAGCCATCCCCATTCTTTGAGATAATCCCTGCCTGGGGAAAATTAGGATCTTTTGCTGGCAAATCCCTCGGGTTGTCAACAAGTGATTCTGGGCCTCTTTAGCTCGGACCTAGAGGGATGAAGAGGAAATCCTTGCCCCAAATTGGGTCAGGCTAACTATACAAAAAAGGAAGATAAGCAAGACTGAGGCAGTGTATTGCTCAGCTAAGCTAGAAACTGATGATCAACTCTAGAATTTATGAAAGGTGACAAAAATAAGTTTCCAAAAGTCACCTAATTAAACATATAGAAAAGGTAGTCCTCAACTTACAATCAAAAGCGAGCTCAAAATTTCTATTAAGTGAAGAATGTATTAAGTGATTTTGCCCCACTTTACGACTTTTCTTAAGTGAATTTTTGCCATTGTTAAGTGAATCTAATCTCTCCATTGACTTTGCTTGTCAGAAGATTACAAAAAATGAACCGGGACACTGCAACTGTTATAAATTTCTGTCTTTCAGAAAAAAAACTGATCATAAACTAATGTACCTTAAAATTATTATTAAAAGGCAATACTGTAAATATTACAGTCTTCCTTGACTTTCTTTCTGCTGTGTCCCATAACTTATCAATGATTGTCCACACAAACAAAATGTTAGCATTTAGAATTGGGATGCATCCTGAAGTTACTTTCAAGTTTGTCTCATATAGTTTTAGCTCACTACTTTCATGTTTATCTGTATGAATGTGTTTTAAAAATGCATTATTTACTAGTTGCTCAACAACCCGTCTTCCCATTAGTGTCAGAAAAAAATGTTTCAAGGCAAATTGAAACGTTCTACTTTATCTGAGTAAACCAAAAGTAAAACCAGAAGAGCTTGCGGTTTGTTTCGCACCAGTTTAAAAATTACCTTACAAGAGATGGATGAAAGAAAGTGTGTATTAAGTACACAAGTGTAACAACATATAGTCCCAGATTATTCATGCCCATGTGCATGCTAATCATATCAAAGCATATTATGAGGTATTGCATTACATATAATATATTACAGATTATATAATATAATATACACATAATATAAACATTCCTGCAACCTGTTCTTTCTATTTAAAGCATAAAAACACATAAATATAAGCACTTGTGCAGTAACCTTGCCAAGTGCAGGTCAGATTTGTATATCACTTAGGGCTGCCTTTGAAGTCTGAAATCTTAATTGATACAAAATTCAGATGCCTGTTCCTTGTGGTGATTCAGAGACCCTATACAGATGCTCATATAGTTCCTACAGTACGTATGCTT
Organism: Thamnophis elegans; assembly: GCF_009769535.1. Lineage (NCBI taxonomy): Eukaryota > Metazoa > Chordata > Lepidosauria > Squamata > Natricidae > Thamnophis > Thamnophis elegans. The sequence continues at coordinate 18,776,478 of NC_045558.1, read as the reverse complement.
CAGTCAGAACTTAGAATAACTCAAAGAAGTAGTACAAGAGTGGATATGGAAGTTGTGGAGAGACCTGGCTCTAGAATCGCCAAGAGTCAAACACGACCGTATGGATTATGTCATCACCATCATCATCAAAACATCTGCTTCCTTTCCCAGCTCACACAGCTACTTTCTACAGATAAGTGCGAATTCCGGGATTAAAGTATTTGGTTTAAGGAGTTCATGTAAGGTGCTAAATATATCCCAGACTTAAATACAATCAACATATTGTTGACCAGAGGTTTAAAACAAACAAGTGCTGTTGGGCCAAAAGAACTTAAGTCTACATAAGTCAGTTTAGTCAAATGCAGATACTTCTCAACTTAGGACAGATCATTTAGTGACCCCCCACAGGGGAGGTAGAGGGTACTTATGACCCAGATTCGACATTCCGACAGTCAGGAGACCTCGACACATGATCACACTTCAGGCGCTCAACAATCTAGCCACATGTATGACCATTTGCAATGTCCTGCAATCACATGAGCATGTTTTATGACACTTTTGCTGAAAACGGGAAGTTACTTCTCATTTTCAGCAAAACCCAACATTGATTTACTGGATATGGATTTATTTAATAACCACTGTGATTTGCTTAACAACCAAGAAAGAAGGTGATAAAATTGGGTCAGTGATATCACCATTATGTATGTGTACATTGAACAAATAAGAATTCTGCTAAGTATCACGTTGCTGTTTTCAGATTCATATTCTCTTAATTTCTGTTGCGCTTCACCTAAATATTATATGTCTGGATTTATATTGTTTACATATGAAATTGTAAACAAGGGTGCATCGTCAATACAAGATAGACTGCATATAATTTTCTGCAGCTGTCAGCATTCTATTTTATATATTGGAATCCTATTTTATATATTTTATAAATATAGATTCTCCTTCCCATGCAGACAGAATATGTTATGGCTCAGAGAAAAAAATGTTCAACTATGTACAAAGCACTTCAGAACACAATTGTAATGGATGCCCTAGAAATTCAAGTCAGATGACGAGGAAAAGCCAATAGGAACTTTGGGGCAGGGCACAGAGGAGAGCGTCTGGCAGACATGGGGGGGGGACTCTGAACCAGGTGTGGTTAGGTAAGAGGAGGAGGAGAGGCTAGGACTGGAAGAGCGACCAGGTGAGCATCTGACTGATAAAGAGAGGATAGAGACACAAGATCACCCAGAAGCAGAGAGTGGAGAAGGGGTGCAGAGGAAGGAGAAGGAATTGTCTCCCTGCCAGATCCCAGAGCACACAGGCCGATAGGAAGGAGGCACATTGGAGGTTGGTGAGGCTACTCTCAAGGATGCAACCTTGCCTCTTCTAATGGGCTGCACTGGCTGACAGTGACTTAGCCTGGTGCACGGAGCAAGCAAAGCTAGAAAAACCTCATCTGTTTCTTGACGTGTGTTTGAGAGCCATTGTGACTCTCACCTTTGAACTTACTTAAGCCTTGACCCTGCAACTCGACTTTGGACTTAGACTTGGGTTTTGTGATATGTGCTAAGACCATGGACTTGGTTTAGGACTCGGAACCTAGTGCATGACTTTATATACTTGCTGTGTGTTCTCAGACTTGAGAATTGGACTCATTGGATTTTGCACTGATTGTTGCATGAGGTGAATACTGGGGAATATTATTTGGGAATGATGAAACATCAAAGAGACTTAAAACCCCATAAGCAGGACAGCACAATAATTGAGATTGCTAGTAAAGGTCAAATTGTTCTGTTAAAAATACACATTAAAAGAACAGATTGATAAAATTAATGGTAATTTTTTCACAGTCAGATATATTTTAATTCGGATTATTGGAAAACCGGCAACCCCTACTCTGCTTTCTGCTTGATTGCTTAACTGTGGACAGCTGTGAGATATATAAGTACGTGTTTTGAAAACTGGAAGAATGCTAAAAGGAAACTTTATAAAAAAGATTATTGTTGATCTTATTCCATAATTTTGCAAATTAACTCAATGAGGGGAAGTCAATGAGGAAAAGTTCTAATGGTAGTTTCGTACTAATATCACCAAGGGCATATTTTTCTCTTACTAAAGGCCAATAAAATGAAAATAATAAATAAAATTAAATAGTTTTCCTGTCCAAGTTTAATTTCAAACAGCGTTCAATTAATTCTTATTGGGGTGGGGGTTGGAGGCTGAGAGAATGAAGCAGCACACATTTTATAAAGTGGACCAAGATGTAAGAAGTAACAACATTAAGATTTAGTTACAGCTCCAGCTGAAAAACAACATTGAGCAATTCTTGCCAATATTAAAAAACATACAATTGTATTATTACTAGTATGATAAACTTACTAATAAAGCTCAACTAACATGAACATAAATATATTAAGTTTAATAGATATTTAGCAGAAAACTATTTGCCTCAGGCAACTATTATCCTGAGGTCAGAAGCAGATAAGATAGTGACATTTCATTAGGGGGGGTGGGGGGTGGGGAAGGATGAGGGTTTTAGATAAATAAAAAAAAATTAAGGGGTTCAGACTGCTTAATCCAGATTATCTAAAGTTTGTTTGTGGCAATTTTTGCAGAATAGAAATAGAGTACGTTTAAATTTGTTCTTATTGTTTTGCATTATTTGCACAAGAGAAAGACTCAATTAAAGGCAACATGGCCTTTAAGATTATTAGGGTAAATTCTTAAACAGAGAAAAGAGAACTACCAAAGAAAGGCAAAGTAAATATCAGAAGGTCTCTAGAGCAGAGGTGTCAAACTCGATTTCATTGAGGACTATATCAGGGTTGTGTTTGACCTTGGAGGACTGAGTGGACATGGCCAGGGTGGGCGCAGCCAGCTCAACCTCATTCATGTTAGGGGCACCTGTGGTGGCCCAAGTGCTCAGCCAGCAAAAACAGGCTCAAAAGCTCTGTTTTCGTTGTGATGGCCTCTTGGAACACTCTGCCAGCAAAAATTGAGCATGGGAGGGCCGCCCGCCACCCTCACCAAACTCTATTTTTGGCTGTGATGGCCTTCTGCAATCCTCTGCCAGCGAAAACAGAGCTCAGGTGGGCCGCACGCTGCCCTCCTGAGCTCCGTTTTTGCTGTTTCCAGGGTGGCCCCATGGTCACCCCGTGGGCTGAATCCACCCCCTTGAGTTTGACACCCCTGCTCTAGAGGATGTTAAGAAGTTCTAAATGGCTATATTTGTGCATTTACTGGCATATGATAGATACTGTGAAGAAGCTTCACAATATTGCTTGACATCAAACAGTATCCTTCACCCTTTCTTCAAGCATCAGGTTCTTCAATAAGATAATATTTGTAGTTTTTTAACATTCAAAAATAATATCTGAAACAGAAATAACAGCTTCCAGCATTTATTCTAAGTGTAACTTATTTGTTTTCCAAAGAAAATACCAGAATAGTAATAGCATTTAGACTTATATACAGCTGCACAGTTCTTTACAGCCCTCTCTAAGCAGTTTACAGAGTTAGCATATTGCCCCAACAATTTGGGTCAATAAAACAATTGAAGGATAGATCACAAACTAATAAAGCCATTAGTAAAATAGGTAACTGCATAATGTTCAAAATCTGCAACATCATGAATTTCCAACCAATATGATCGTTCTTCAGATACCTTCTCGCCCTACTTGAATATGGAAAGGATTCAATACAGCATCATTTACATGAAAGTTTATACTATGATGCTCTTACTTGATCTTGATGAATGTCTTTAATAACTGTATAAAATCTGTATGCCTATAAAAGTGCCATATATAAACAATGCTAAACATGAAGGCAAATTAGTATATTTTCATTTTTAAAACTCATAGTAACCAGGTATAGAAGCAGTTAGAGAATAGACTTTAAAGGCGTTGGCAAAAAGAGGCTATGTATAATTCTGATCAAATGAAACATTTAAAGTTTTGATTACCAGGAAAGAGTTGTGCCAGAAGTTGGGAGTGGAATAAAGATTACTGGAATAATATTAGTATTCATGCTCAGGCATGCAAAAGGCTCCATGAAACTTGCATTTCTATTTGTATATGAAACCCCACTATTTTCATAATGCAATCTTCTAGTGGAATATCGGGAAAAAACTGATAAAAATAAAACAGCCTCCCAAAAATATTAATGAAATGTTAGAACAGACTCAAATTCTCATCACGTTTTTGCAAAGTGATACATATGAAAATAGCTTTAAAGCACTAACCATAACTTTTCTCTTTTTTCCCCTCCTAACTCCAACATTATTTTTCTTGGACTTTGAACAAAAATGTATCCCACTTTGGGAAAGTTTCAGGTCATTAACACAAACTTTATCCCATGCTTCATGAGAAAATTACCGCATTAAGTCTGTTTGTGATTATAAAAACAAATTTCTCATGAAAATTGGTCCCTCTGGAGCATTAAATACAAAATAAGTTAGAAAGGCCAGAATGCCTTTCATGTGATCAGAATACTATTTTAATAGTATTTACTGCTAATTTTTTTCATCATAATTCCTCCTTAAGCTTCTATATTAAGATATGTATTTCTTTTTAATGTAAGATATAACTTACAAAAGTATTAACACTATGCTTTAGGTGGAACAATTAATAGGTAGAATTAGGCGCTTGCAAAACATTTGAAATGTGAACATTTTTACTTTCAAATTCTAATTTTTCAAGTAGGAAGCAGGCTGTTTCAATCATTTTAGGACGCTTCCTTCAAAACGGCTCCAAAATGTTCATAGGAGCTTTTTTTAAAAAATATTTTTTATATTTAAAATAGGATGTTTCACCTTTAAGATATTTCAACTCAAATGTTTCAAATTCAAAATGATTTTCAGAGTCCCAGATTAAATCCATGTACTGTTGTGTAATTTAAAGACAAAGAATAGAAAAAGATGACAACATAAAAAAAATCTATCAAATTTGTTTCAATTATCAGGAGGTTACTATACCTCAACTTATGACCACAACTGAAATTCCACTGCTAAAGCAAGGCAGTTTTGAAGTAAGTCATGTCCATGTTTATAATTATAATAATAATTATTATTATTATACAATTGTATCACAGCGGCCAGTTGTTTCGCCGGATTTGGCATTGGTTACTAGTTGGGCCCCACCCAGGGGCCTAGGACGTCGTAACGTATTTTCGTAATACGCGTGCAGATCCAAGCAGTGCGGCTTTTTGCATTTGACTGATGGTGATTTTGTCAATTTTTAACTGTTTTAAATGTAATTCCAGTGCTTTTTTATTTTAATATTATTATTATTAAATGCATCTCTGTAATTGTTATATGAATCAGTTGATCATTAAGCCAATTAAGCTTCCTACACTGACTTTGCTTGCTGGGAAGGTCACAAATAATGATCACATGATCTTTGCTCCCATCATAAATACATCCCAATTCCTAAGCTCCCAAATTTTGATCATGTGACTGGTAGGTGCTGGGACACAGTGGTGGGTTCTGGACTACGTTGCAATCAGTACAGTGCAATGGGGCAAAGCACCCACCATGTGCGCGTGCGCAGCACGTGCACAGTGCACACATGAGTACCCATTGCCCGCAATGCTCCAGCTGCTCGGCGGAGCACCGCACAGGTGCCGTTTGCTCCTTTCACATGCGCAAATGTTCCGATTGGCTCAAATAGCGGTAAGGAGAACAGGTGGGTGGGTTGGCCCTCGAGAGCACCATACCAGAACGGTACCTGTGCTCCCAACAGGCACCGGTACACCCGCACCAGGGCATACCGGTCGTATCTCACCACTGCTGTGACAGTCCTAAATGCAAGGATCAGTAATAAGCCCCATTTTTTAAGTGCCATCAAATGGTTGCAAAACAAAATGTCTCTAAGCAAGGGATGGAAGCAACAACCAAAACACTTATCAAATATGAAGAAACTTACGAGATATGTTTCATTTGATGTTTATTTCAATATAAAATAAAAACTGTGTAACTTACTCTCAAGGAGATCTTTGACTGCATAAAGTGCTTGAAACTCTTTTTTAAAAGTTTATATTCTGAAGGATACAAATTATTTTCTCATTAACATTCATGTTTTTTTATATTTAGCCAGGAAATATTTATGACATTTAGGAACATCTTTTTTTTAAAAAGTTGTTGTATCCTGCTTTCCCACAAAAAACAGCATATAAAATATCTTAGAAAACACTTTTAATCTAAAAATACATACAGGTAATCACTGACTTACAACCACAAAATTTCTATTGCTAAACAAGGCAGTTGGTAAGTAAGTTTTGCCTCATTTTATGACCTTTATTTGCCACAGTTGCTCAGCAAATCACTGTTTAGTTAAACTAATCCTGCTGTTGTTAAGCAAATTTGGCTTTGCTTGTCGAAAGTTGGCTGGGAAGTTACAAAATGATGATCACATCAACCTAGGACAATACAATCAATACATGACAGTTGCTAAGCACCTGACTTTAATCATGTGGCTATGGGGATGCTGCAACACTGTGTGAAAACTGTTCATAAATCATTTTTAAGTGCTGTTCTAACTTAGAACAGCCACTAATCAAATGGTTGTAGGTCAAGGACTACCCATACATGAAAAAGAATTGGAAAGTTCCTAATAAGTGAAAAACAATCTCAAACATAAACTTAGTTTATGAATAAAAACCTGTGGTACTGGGGAAGTTTTCTTTCATTTTTCCATCAAAACATACCCATAACAATGCTGATAATGAAAGGAAATTCATTCCTACAATCTTAAAACCAAGAAGACTGTATGGAAGCATGTCCTTTTCCAAATAATGTTAGTAAGTTCTAAATAATTTCCAAATAATGTTAGTAAGTGTGACTAAGATTCTACATTTAGGCAAGAAAAACAAAATGCACAGGTACAGTATACGTGGTACCTTGTTCAATAGTAGTAACTGTGAGAGGGATCTTGGAGTCCTAGTGGACAACCATTTAAATATGAGCCAGCAGTGTGTGGCAGCTCCCAAAAAAGCCAACACAGTTCTAGGCTACGTAAACAGAGGGATAGATCAAGATCACATGAAGTGTTAATACCACTTTATAATGCCTTGATAAGGCCACACTTGGAATACTGCATTCCGTTTTGGTCGTCACGATGTAGAAAAGATGTGGAGACTCTAGAAAGAGTGCAGAGAAGAGCAACAAAGGTGATTAGGGGACTTGAGGATAAAACATATAAAGAAAGGAACTGGATATGTCTAGTTTAATGAAAAGAAGGAGTAGGGGAGAAGGATAGCAGTGTTCCAATATCTCAGTGGTTGCCAGAAAGAAGAGGGAGTCAAACTATTCTCCAAGGCACAAAGAGCAATGAGTGGAAACTAATCAAGGAGAGAAGCAACTTAGAACTGAGAAGAAATTTCCTGACAGAACAATTAATGAGTGGAACAGCTTGCCTCCAGAAGTTGTGAATGCCTCAACACTGAAAGTCTTTAAGAAGATGTTGGATAGCCATTTGTCTGAAACGGTATAGTGTTTCCTGCCTAAGCAGGGGAGTGGACTAGAAGACCTCCAAGGTCCCTTCCAACTCTGCTATTGTATTGTATAGTAGAGGCAAGAATGGAGAAGTTTCCAATTTTCACAATCCAGTGCTAGAATAGAAATATCTAATTTCCAGATTGTGGAAGAGCTCCAATTTTCTTCTTGCAGTAAGAATGGATTAAAATGTGTTTTATAATACTAATACTGCCACTGACAAACTGAAAGAAAATGAAACCACTCTACCCTGTGAAATTTAATATCTGCGATCAAAGAAATTATTCGTGCTTTAAAAAAAAAAGAGAGAGTGAAATAAAAGGTGACACAGAAAATCCATTTGCAGGTTTTAATATGACAGGCCTAATAGAGATTTGGCTATTTATTTTGTCTTGGATACATTACCAAGCTTTACGTATCAGATGAAAGCAGATTGGGCTTTCCAAGGTTTTTATTTTGTGGAATTCCACACCCACCTTCTTTAATAACTCTGTTGGTCCTTTAATCTCTTTGGAACTTTGTGATTTCAATCACTGCTTTAGAATGAATTATAGTGTTGTTGCTGAAAATGGAAATACACTGCCAAGGAGTGCTTTCACAATTAAGAAAGGAAAAATGTTTATCAGTAGGCTTGGTGCTGATAATCACAAGCCGCTTCAGATAGCTGTCTATCTTTTAAAGGAACATTCTTAATCAGGCACCCTCCTGATGACTTTCAAGTTCCAGAATTCCTAATAGGTTTTTCTACAGACTGGTTCATAATGTTGAGAGCTCCACTATATCTACAGGTTATCCGTTGAAAGCAAGAAATCTAAATTTTCTTCATATATTTGTATCCCCTACCTCCAAGATCAGCACTCTCAGTTCCTGTACTTCAGATATGGAGTCCTACTTCAGATATGGAGTGGTCTCCAAGCTTGGTTATTTTCTTGCAGACATTTTATTACCCAACTACAGGGGTGGGATTCAGTCGGTTCACACCAGTTCAGGAGAACCGATAACTCCGACCATCAGCTGAGAGCGAATCCGTTCTCTAAGACAGTGGTCCCCAACCTTTTTATCGCCGCGGACCAGTCAGCCTTTGATAATTTTACCGTGGCCCGCTGAGCGCGCGCAGGGGTGAGAGGGCGTTGTTCGCGACGACACATTGATTGTTTATATATCAGATTGTTTTGATTACTACCATAATATGAGCTAAAAATATATCAAGCAAATATTTCCATGATGCTTTTTTATAAAAGAAAAAATGGGGGAATACAAACATACTTTTTAAATCCACCTTCCCAATTCAACACCTGAATCATATCCCACCTCCCATTTTGTATGTAGATTTTAAGGAATAAACAGCTGAATTAATCAAGGTCAAAGATAAAAAGAGCAAGGGCAAAATTAAATAAGCCAGAGGATAGCAATGTAAAAAGAATACAGTATTAAGCCCATTCACTCTATCTAAGCCCCCCCCACCTCACAAGGTTGTCGTGGGGGAAATAGGGGGTGGGAGTATTAGGTATCTTCACTACCATATATAAAAGGAGATACTATCTTAAATAACAAAGTGGGCCCCCACCTCCAAAATATACTAAAAGAAAAAAGATTCCATGTGCTCAACTAATTTTTTTTTAAATCATCACTATATTATGGACTACAGACATATATATATATATATATATATATATATATATATATATATATATATATATATATATATATATATATATATACATACATACATACATACATACATACATACATACATACACACACACACACACACACACATACATACATACATACATGCATATATACATATTGTACGTACCGTATATACTCGAGTATAGGCCGACCCGAATATAAGCCTAGGCACCTAATTTTACCACAAAAAACTGGAAAAGTTATTGACTCGAGTATAAGCCTAGGGTGGGAAATGCAGCAGCTACCGGTAAATTTCAAAAATAAAAATAGATACCAATAATGTTTTTGAATATTTATTTCAAAGAAAAACAGTAAACTAGCGGTGTATTCGATGAAATACTTCACTCACCTCATGATGCTGATGTCCCGCTGTGATGATGATGTCCTGTGCAGCCGCGGGAGCGATGTCCCGCCTCCTATGACACACGGCACAGTGATTCCTATCATTGGATCACTGTACCAGAGGAGGTGGGACATCGCTATGTGGCTGCTTGCCATAACAAGGAGGAGGTGGGACATCGTTGCAGAGCGGCAGGAGGGGGAGGAAGGGGAATCGTAAGACAGCCCTGCATTACATTAGAACGTGAGGAGGGGGGATGGTGCGGTGCGCGCTGCGCGGCAAACTGACACAGAGGGAGGGGAAACTCACAGGGGCACTGGGCCATTCACGAGTGTCACCCAGCGGCATGGCCCCGCCCCTTTTTCTCCTCCATTTCGGGCAAATTTTTCACTGACTCGAGTATAAGCCGAGGCGGCTTTTTTCAGCCCAAAAAGTGGGCTGAAAAACTAGGCTTATACTCGAGTATATACAGTATGTACGTACGTATATATATATAATGTCCAAATAACAGGAAAAGCGCTTCAAGGACCAAAGTATATTCCTTTTTTGCAGCCTTAAGAGAACTCTCGTTTTTTGAGGCTCAGAACCAGGCATTCTCGTGGGCTGCAAAAAGGAAACGCGACCCGGGAGCGCAGCCTCCAAGAGTCCATATCGCCAATAACTACGCGTGGGGGGAAAGGAAATGTGTTTTGTGAGGAAGAGAAAGAGCGCGCTTCACCGATGCCCGTTGGCGAAATTTTGGAAGAGAGGCAAGAGACTTCAGGCACCGAGCCCCCACCCCTGGCTGTGGCAACTGGAGCGGGCGGGAGGCAGGGAAGGGGTGGGCAAGACCGCCGCTTTTCCACCGTGCGCTGCAATAGCGGCAGCGGCGGCCTGAATCTGGCGACTGCCCCTCACCACCTCAGGCGGCGCTCATACCCTCCCCTTTCCTGCGCTACCGTTAGACTCCTCTCAGCCCCCCACCCACGCCCGCGGAGGGCGCACGCGCGCCAAAATCGCGCACCCCCCATCTCCCCTCAAAAGACCCCCCCTGCCCTCGGCTGCCCGACGTTCTCTCTCTCTCTCTCTCTCTCTCTACCTCTCCCGCCGTTCCTTCTCACAAGCCAAGGCCGGGCGGGGAAGCCTCACTTGCTCCTGTGCTTCCGCACAGCTCCCCCCCCTCCGGCGACGGCGCTGCATGAGTGAAGAGTCGGCCGTTGCATGGCCCCCGGCCGCTGCAGCGATCATGGCCCCCGGCCGCTGCGCGGCCCGGTGCCAGGTACTCCACGGCCCGGCACCGGTCCGCGGACCGGGGGTTGGGGACCACTGCTCTAAGACAATCAGGTGTGTCCGCCCGCTCGCCCCTGAACTTTACTAGCCTATATCCTATCATCTGATTAGCATAGAAGAGCGGTTTGCCGTGCCTCAGCTGTGTTACTCCCCAAGAAGTAATGTGGAACGTAAGTTTTGATAAAACTGTGCATGTGATCACGTGATCACCGAACTGGTTGTTAAACTGACAGGATCCCACCACTGCCCAACTAGGTAACAGCATCAATGCTAGTAAGGAGCAGAGTTGGTTTTCTGTTTATATTCTAATGGTTTGCCCTATCAGTGTTGGAGGTTCTTTGGTTGGACAGTTTATTGTTAGCTTGTTTGACGGCTCCTTGGTTGGAGTATTGCTTACTTCTTGTTTGTTGGTCTGATTTTAATCTTGGATTAATCCACATCTGGATGTTGATTGCTGATGGGGAGTACTTTGGGTCATTTTGTTCCCTTTTTAGCTTGTTTATTGTCTCTTTTGCACAATACGTAGGTATTGATTTTGACAATGTGTCTATTGATGGCTAATTTGAGAGGCTGCCAAGCTTCTAGAAATTCTCTAGCATTTTTGGACTTGGCTTGGTCTAGAATGGTCACAGTTTCTCTGTATCAACTCTGAACTACAAATATTTTCCATTATTGGCTTCAGGGTACATTATAAAAATAGGAAAATGTTAATCTACAGTGGAAGGTAGAAAGTGTGCCTAAAGAGTTCTTTTCTTTTTAAAAAATGAGCTTTTCTAAGAAAAAGCAAGTAATTTTTAACAAAAACTAGTGTGATTTCTTCTTCCTTCTGAATATTTCCAACCATTTGTATGTTTTCTGACTAATAATGATGTAACTGGATATGCTGGAGACATTCCCAAGAGACGTAGCTAATAGGGAATTATTTCCTAAATATTATTAAATTTCTTATATTATGATTAGCCTGAAATTTAAGAACCACCCAAACATCATATTAATTCTTTCATTTATTTTACAGTCACTTATTTAGAATGGCTGCTTCTCCTTTCCAAATGATCCTGTCCTTTCTATATGTTTCTTAATTCACTTTATCTATAGGCTAAATCAAGGGCAAGTAACTTTACCATCCAGATGTTGTATAATTCACCCCAACTAATATAACCAACATTAAGGAACTAAAAAGTTAATACTTTCAAAACTTCTAGACAAACGGGCATCTCCTGTGAAAGGAGCTGATGCCAGGTGCCACTTGTGGCGTACATCCGCCTGCCACTTTCTCAGCCACAGCAACCTACGAGATGCAATGGCTGAAGCGATTGCCCTGGAGGCAAACCTGGCTGTGGACAAGGTGGCATCCGCCAAAAATTGGATGGCTGCCACCAGTTTGTTGATGTCTTGGTGTGCTCTGACTTCGGTGATGGGGGTTTGTTGCTGCAGCTCCTGTAGCCAGAATAAGAAAGACCGGTTGAAGAAAGAGGCAGTGGTGGCTGCCTTCATCACCCAGGCAGCTGCTTGATGCCCCCTTTGGAGGGTGAGGTCCACCATCCTGTCCTCCAACTTCAGAGCTTCCTCTGGTTCCCCTGGCAGATTAGTGGGGGTATGCAGTGCCAATACTGGAGCATCAATGGACATGTAATGTTAGGCTATATAAAGAAGCCAAGAACAACTCAATATTTTCAAGCAGGAATCATAATGGATAAGGATAAAACATATATATAGAATAGAATCATTTAAATTCATTAGCTGTAATTTTGTCACAGATTCTTGAATGCAGTATATTTCACTTTCTATTATAGTCAAAATACATCACTAAGGTTAAACATGGATAATTCAAAGTTTTACAGACGCAAATTAATCACTTTCTGACTATAGTCAATCAGTATGTCTTCTTCCAACTTCATGTCAAGACTGTGATTCTTAAAAACAATAGCCAAAATCCAAGAAACAGTGTGTGTAGTTCAGTTCATCCAAAATAATTTTGAACTTACTCCATTATTACATTAGAAATTTGCTGCCATATGGCAAAAGCATTCTTCAAATAAAAATCTTTCTGAAAGATATGGCATCTGGAACTCCTGTAGTCCATTAAAAAAATACATGTAGTAATGGTTCTATTTAAGCCTTTTATTGAACATAAAACAGATCCTTGCAATTCTGGCCAGAATCACTAACTACAGATAAAACAACAATTAAAACACAGTTATGGAATTATATTCAGAGTTTCAAAAATATAGTGTATTCTTGACAACATCCAGTTTAACATTATCATATAGCAACATTACCATTATTTTCACTGTCTGTAGGTAGAAATAAGAAACAATTGGAGCAAGAGTAGGAAACCCACTATATTAGACCTATCTATGTACCAGTGACGTGCAGTCAGGGGAGGCAGGGGAGGCAGTGTCACACCACTGTCATCATGAAAAGAAAAAAAAATTAAAAGGAAAAAGGCTGAGGTAGTTGCTGCCAGAGTCACAGTGGGTGACTCTGCTTAGTGTTTAACTGTTTAAAAAAGACTCTTTAAGAAGTGCCCTCTGCAGGAAGAGGCGAGAGAAGCATGTCCCTGCTTTAGTCTATCTTTATGATCACTTGAGCAGAGTTAAGCAAGGGTTAAAAGGCAAAAAATTCCTTATGTAGAAGAGGCACATGGTTCTCTCGCCTCCTCCTGCAGAGGGCGCTTTTTTAAAACAGTTATGCAGAGTCATCCATTGGAGACTCTGGCAGCAGCTAATCCAGCCTTACTTCAGCAACTCTTGCCTTTTTTTTTTTTTACATTTTTTACATTTTCATTATGGCAGACAAGAGGAGAGTTGAAATCCTCTGTGAAACAGCTGGAAAAGGTATGTGGGTTGAGGGAGGGGGGAGGAATTCAAAATTATTGTAATTTGTAAGTAATTGTAAGTAAAAGAGGCCAAAAGCATCTTTCTTGATAGCGGCCAAAAGCCGCACCAGCCATAAACCTCACCACACGTCACTGCTATGTACAATTCCTATTTCACTCCAAGAATTTATCCTTTATGATGCTGATTTTCTTTCTTTTTTGAAAAGTTTTTTTAAATAGGCCATATTGAATTAAAGATAGAAAATCAGCATTTTTCTTTTATTCTTTAAAGCTACTTTCAACTAATACAGTTGGAAAAACTGATTATTTCAAACAATGTATTTACTCTGGTTTGGAACAATATTGTTATTAAAAACTTCAAAGCATTACAAAAGTCTTATTTCAAAATAGGAAAAACATGTAAGATAAAGTGAAATTCCCGTGTAGGGTAACAGACTTGCTGTGGGCTCAGTTACCCAGGAAAACATATTCTTAAAAGGGTACATAAACCTCTTGGATAAATTGACTGTATAATTTCACAGTTTCACTTGTTTATTTGGCCAGATGTAAATATCTCTTTAAAATGAAATGAAGTGCAAATCAGTGTCTTTTCTCATTGCTCTTTCAATTTTTAGTGCTTATTGATCTTTACCCTTTAAATTAATTCTGTATTCTGACCCAGACTTCCTTAGAAAGCAAGAAGCAGCCTTGGTCCCAACAAAACCTGTTTTATTTACATCTGTGAATTCATTTCATTCACAGTCAGCAAGGCTCAGCGAACAGTCTTTCAGACGAATGTTTATCCACATGCACCTTATCTCATTTGGAGTGCTGCCAAATAACTAGTTTCCAAATGCAGGACAAAGCCAAATTTAGCACAGAGTCTCTTATAGTTAAAAACAGAACTTTCCACTCTTGACATGACCGAATTAATGAATTGTTTCCTGCAAAAGCCCACTCCCCATTTCTTTCTCTTTGGTTTCCTATGGGAATCACTTCCAAGGTGTGGCTTTTCTCTTAAGTCGACTGTGCTTTCTTAGTTGTTCATAATTCTGTCAGCTCGGCACATGCACACACTGGGAATAGGCTCCAGATGTTCCTCTGCCTCACTGCTGTCTAGCTCCCTCTCTGCCTCTGACGCAGAGCCCTCGCCTGAGCTTCCCTCAGCCTTGAGGGAAGGACTGGCACATGTTCGTCCCCAACCTCCTCACTGTCCAACTCTGCTGCCAGCGCCACTGGCCACCAGCGGGCTGCAACAAGGAGGACCTAGACTAGAAAATTATTATAGTTTGTAGAGAACCACAGATTGTCAAAAGCAAGATGCTCTCTGTGATTCCAAGAAAATGTAACGGGAAAAACAGAATATTCTATTTATTCTGTCTGAAATGTCACACTCAAAATAAAGGCAAGAATAACAGTAAAGAAACTGGTCACAGAGGAGGCATTTTCCAAAATGCAGACATTCTTAGAAATATATCAACCTGCAACTCTACAGCCATTAGAGCAGCTGTACCGCAACTGAAAACAAAATGGCTCCTGGAAAGAGATCAGTTTGGCCTGGTCTATGAGAGAAAGAAGACATGGTAGATATTTCTTGTTTCTGCCTCAAAATTCAGATTCAGTGTATAACAGTCTGTCTGTCCATTCATCCATATATCCGGCTATGCAAATCATTCGAAACAGGGTTTTAGCAAAGCATATTACTATCAATACATCACTCCTCCTCAGAAAATTAAAGCAACTACAAACTCCAAATGCCTCAAAGCAGTCCCTTCAAAGGTTTCTCCAAACTGTGTTTGGCTCATTTTCTGTGGTGGTGCCAGTGAAAACTAACAACCACAAGAAAAACAGAAGAAGAAGCTGTCCCTTGTTTGTCAATACACGTGGCTATTTAAATACTTTGAGGAATGCAGTTGCAATGTGAATATAGATGGATGTGATTCTAGAAGAGGATAATGAGAATAATATATTTAACCACGATGAATAAAGTGATAGAAATGGCCAGGCCTTCGTTTATTGAGGGCAAATGACTAGGAAGGAAGGAAGGAAGGAAGGAAGGAAGGAAGGAAGGAAGGAAGGAAGGAAGGAAGGAAGGAAGGAGAAAAAGCATCTGTCTTAATTAATTGCTCCTTTTAACCACTGCCCTGTAAGAATCAGCAAAGGGACAATCTGTTGAAAGAGATGATCTGTGACAACACCAAGCATTATCTATTGTAGCAGAAGTGACAAGAAACCATCAGATTTCAGGTGAAGTCATTCTGAAAATGATTTCAGCCACTTTTAAGAATTGTCTATTTCAACATACAAGTGAAGTTCAGGCTACATCAAATGCAAGTGGTCACTGACATCATTATGTGGTACCCTCTCTCTTTGCCATTTCCTATACAGTTCAACTACCCCACAGTGCACCCTTTAAGAATATGGATTTTTTTTAAAAAAAAATCATTCCAATTTTCATCCTTTCAACCTTTGTCTTTATAGATGACAAGCTTGAAGTCAAAGATGATCATCTTTCATGGATCTGATAAGTGCTCTGACTTTCTGATGAAGTATGTGGTATAAAGACAAACAGGATTCCAGAATTTAAAAAAGAGACTGACTGCTTCATTAAATGTGAAAGCTACAATGTTGTGTACTGTTTAAGGTGTTGGGTTACTGACACAGTTAGTTGAACATATTCCATTTGATAATTATGGGTACATACATTGCCTGGAATTTCTGTTGAAAAGGGGAAGATATATGTGAGCATCAATCCTGGCAAAGTTAGAAGCAAGCAGTCTAGCCTATTATCATAGTAACAACTGCCCAAAAGTGACAGATTTTAAGCCCTTTGCACCATATGGTCAGCAAAAGAAGGAACATCACTTTGAACATTGAGTTCACTATAAATAGTGCTTGAATTTGATACACAGCAATCATTGGAATTTTTTCACAACAGCTTGCAGGGTGCATGTGCAATAAGCATGCTTATCAGAGGTCTGCAGCCTTGAATGCCTCTTGGCATTGCTTCTAGTTCTAATGTTTGACAAGAGGAGCCTGACATTATACATCTAACAACTAAATTCAATGAAATGAGCAGAATGTTCCACCAGCAGATTATTGTTCCTTTATATGTACTGACTTTCAAACTTTCTACACTCCAAATAGCTGCCACGCTGCTCTGGTGTGCATGCTACGATTTGTTCCAATGACATTTTGCTCCCCAAAAAAAGAGATGTAATTCTTTATTCAGCCCTCCTTCTGGGAAAAAAAAATATTCCAGATGAACAGTTGCATGCTAATATGATTGCCAACACAATGTGAAGGCTTGCAGCCCTTTTAACATGAACAAATGTCAGATGTAAAAAGAGTTCATGGATGAAAGCCCACTTTGTCATTTTGGAAAACAAACATACTCTGTGTTTATATGATTATTGAGCTTTATATCTGAATACTAAAAAGAAAAACCTGTAAAGAAAGTTTGTCAAGCCTGTTCAATCTAATGGTTAAAGGTGCTAGCCTAGAAAATCGGGGGCTGGGAATTCTAGTTCCACCTTAGGCATGAGATGTGTGGGTGACTTTGGGCCACCCACTCTTCCTTTCAGCCCAAACACCTAACAGGACTGTTGATGTGGGGAAAATAGTAGAAGGAAGGAATATTATGTATATTTTCCATCTTAAGCCATTTATAAAGATAATAAAGGTGGGATGTAAATGAATAAATATGGAAAAGAATGAACAACCTTTAGGACCTTTAGTTGAAAAGAGTCTGATAATCTTTGTGCCTCTTAAGTTTTAGTTCATCTGTTGTTGTGTTTATTCATTCATTTATCAAATTTATCTGTCTTTGCTCTGTGTGTGACAAAGATCAAGTAAAGGCACAATATTAAAGTAACTTTGTAAAAGACTCATAAAAGCATAAATAACTACTATTATAAATCAGGACACTGGTAAAAAAATAAAATGTACAAACAGAAAGAAAGACAACACCTATAAATGGGATCAACCATGACTGTTCTTTAGAAGGAAGTCAGATTCTGAAGATGAAACTCAAATACTTTGGCCACCTAATGAGAAGGAAGGACTCACTGGAAAAGATCCTAATGTTGGGAAAATTGAGAGCAAAAGAAGAAGGGGACGACAGAGAATGAGGTGGCTGGATGGAGTCACCGAAGTAGCAGGCATGAGCTTAAATGGGCTTCAGAGGATGGTAGAGGACAGGAAGGCCTGGAGGAACATTGTCCATGGGGTTGCAATGGGTCGCAACTAACAACAAATAAAACAATAAATAAAAGCCACCTTAGTCAAATATTTCTCAGCCTTGCATTGGAAATTTCTGCTCATGTCTGTTTGTCCATCTCCTTGTCAAAATCTAAATTAACAAGGAAACATGAAATATCCAACAGGAAGAACAAAAGGCTTTTAGTCCTATCTTTCTGAACTAATAACCCAGGACCTCAAGATTGGCAGACAAAATACTAAGTTTCAAACTGATTGCAGATCAATGGGTAGATGTTGAAAAGAATGAATGCCAACGGGTATATTGGACAGCATTTTTGGTGCCCTGATTTCTTTCTCTTATACAAAGGAAACATGGAGCATCAAATCAGTCTACTCTGTTGTTGTCAGACATTAAAATAAATATCTGGGTTTTTCAATATGTTGTTCTACAACACATTTTCCATTTTTCTAACTGTAGAAGAATTCTTGATGAGCTGTATTTTCCACTTAACATACTTAATATTGAAGTTTTTCTTCAATATAACTTTTCTTAGGACTGCTATAAGATAGTCCATGGAAGGAAGAGGCATTAGAGGATGATCTCGTAAATCTTTAAAGGACCCACTTTAGAGATCTCACATGAAGATTTTAAGTCACCTTTTTAGGACTTAGTTAAGATATTTAAATTTAGTCACTGGACCAGGGCTTGTGGTGGGGTTGTGTAGAGAGCCAGAACACACAGTTGTGGTTGATTGGTTGAATATTGCTGGCTCCAACCTGAGGCAATCTGCACTGTGATTGGGAAGAAGGATTTTCCCTTTTCCCCCTGCCTTTTTTTCCTGTGGTGCCCTGTACGCTCTGTAATTTACCTCATGATCCTCCTGTTTGCCTGACTATCTTGTTTGATGTATATATAGATATAAAATATATTTATTTATATAGAACTTAAGTTTGTGTCAGCCTCTCTAATTCCATAGGGACACCTGCTGCCCAATTCCCTGGCATAGAGCTCTGATAACATGAAGCAGTGAAAATCTGCAAATATTTAGAAAATCCACAAGGATATGATTATCTCTTCACAGAATGGTAGCTGGATGAAAGAGCTACCAATTCAATATGTTGTCCCCAGCACTGTCTAAACAGCTGCCTCTGAGAAAAATACAAAATAGTAACTTGGTTGCCCTTCTCTTCCTCCCTATTCTTAGGTATATCAATTACGAATCTTTGAATTCTAATTACTATAACCAACTGATAATTGATATCCACTCCCAACTTCTCTAGTTCCATGTAAAAGTCATCAAAACCCAGCACAAACACTACATCCTCTATCTGTGAATTTCATCAATTTCATTTAAAAAAAAAAAATTAAAAGTAGCTCATCAAAAAATGAAAGGATGAGGAATGGAAAATGTCTCTGGTAGGCTCTAGCTATTTCTTGGGTTCAAATGATGAGCTAATATTTTGAACTATTTATAAAGTAGTTCAACAGCGAAAATGTCCCTAAGTACCAAGTTCAAAAAGGGCTTCTAACTAATACTTTGTGAATTGTAAATAAAGAAATCTATAGCAGAAGATATAATATCCTCTACAGACACAATTAAGGGAATTGCTTTAATGCACTTGAAACTTTTAATCTTCACAATCTTTGAAGTGGCTGCAAGGATTGCTTCTATTTAAAGTTTGAAGAGCCCATGCTATGCTAAAAGTTTTACAATGATGTAAAGCATTAAAATAAATAATCTTATTTGGTCAGATCTATATTCATTAACTGTATTACCTAGCAAGGGAATAAAAATACAAAGTTTTAATTCTACTAATGTATTTCAGTTATGCATTAGCTGGGCACTATAGTAATTAAGGATATTGTTGAACAACATTCACTGACTCTTCACTAAAGCCAAATTTTCACTGTTATTCACTGGGAGTTTCTCTATCCTTCTCTCCCCCCCCCCTTCCCGGCTCTCTGTGTGTGTATACAATCCAAACTAAATCCTAGGAACTGAACTTAATGGAATTAAATTCTGACAAATATGTAATGATGATGTTGTTGGTGTCTTTAAACATTTAGTTCAATGGTGGATTCCAGATCCCGTTGCAACCAGTACAGTGAAATGGGGCCGGGCGCCCGCCACATGAACGTGTAAAGCATATGTGCACACGTGCGCAGGTCGTACATGCATATTTACTGCCCGCAATTCCTCAGCTGCTCGGCAGAGCATCACATAGGTGTCGTGCACTCTGTGCGCCTGCACGGAAGCCCCAAAAGTTTCAAATACCAGTAAGGAGCGTGGGCCCTCTGGAGCACCGTACCAGAACGGTACCTGGTGCCCCTGGCAGGCACCGGTTGTAACCCACCACTGATTTAATTGGCTTTTAGTACTAATGCAATGTTCAGACAATAATGATGTACGCATAAATGTAACAAAACTCAATATGAAAATTACCTCCTGATCTTAAAATTGCAGGGAGAAGTTAAATAGTAAACAGTACAATATGGCACAAAATAATCTCAATTTACATAACAAACTGACTGAAGGATCCCTTCTGTCAGATAATGTGTCCAACAACACATATACCTGAATGTCTAGGACAGTGATGGCGAACCTTTTTTGGCTTCCATGCCAAAAGCGGGGGGAGTGCAGGAGGGGTGTCGTGTGCTGGCATGCCATACCCATAATGCTATGCACATGACCCCCCCCCCCACTGTGTGCATACATGCGCAACCAGGAACACCTCCCTCCTCCCATTTTTGGCACGGTTTTTTTGCCCTCCCCAGGTTCCAGAGGCTTTCTAAGAGCCTGGGAAAGGGGAAAACAACCTCCCCCCCACCCCCAGACGCCATCCAGAGGCCTCAGGAGTTTCCCTGAAGGCTCTGGAGGGCAAAAAATAGACCTATGGGGAACCTGGAAGTTCGGGAGGCTTTCCTGAAGGCTCCAGAGGGTGAAAAATGGCCCTATGGCCAAACTGGAAGTCTCTTCCTGAACTTCCTGTTTGCCCATAGGGCCAGTTTTTCATGCACAGGAGGCTTCAAGGAAGCCTCCGGAGGCAAAAACAGCCTCAAAAGAAGGCCAAAGTCAGCTAGCCAGCGCACACGCCAAGAAAGGAAGGATAAAATGACAAATATCTGCCCCTTCTCACTTCTAAAGATTGATGTGTGAGTGTTCACGAAGTCCCATTCCTGCTTGATATGTCTAACATATTGTCAGTCAAGTGATTCAGGTCACATTTGAGAATCAAAGATTTCGTCTCAATTCTGTTTCGGAGGCTCGAGACTTCTATTACAAGACCTTGAAGGCGGGGCTTCCTGACTCACTTGGAAAAGAGGAGAGACAAGTCGAAGGAGAAGGCAAGCAACGGACCACATGGCTGCAAGATGGAGGGGGTAGCTTTTCCTCCCTCGGAGAAGCAGAAAAGCGGAGATCGAGGATTTAGACATTCTAAATTACTCGCCAAAGTTGTGGATTGAATGGGGGTTTGCGACCTCTCTCCGGTAGAAAAAGCGGAACTTATTGGTGGGGTGATACTGAATGTATATATGTAAAATGAATGCAGAATGATTTATGTTGTTTAAATTCTGTTAGAAGGGAAAGTTGGATGAGATTATTTTAAAACAGAAGGTAAACTGATTCTTGTTGAAAGTATTATTTGAATATGTGGAATGATCCATGCTATTTAATTTTTATTAGAAGGGAAAGCCTGGTGAAATTATTTTGAGCTAGCTTTTAAACTAATGTTTGCATAAATTTGATAGTGGTAAATATCAGAGAAGCAAGGGATGAGGGTAAAATGCATGCGGAATGATTTACGTATATTGGTGGGGTGATACTGAATGTATATATGTAAAATGAATGCAGAATGATTTATGTTGTTTAAATTCTGTTAGAAGGGAAAGCTGGATGAGATTATTTTAAAACAGAAGGTAAACTGATTCTTGTTGAAAGTATTATTTGAATATGTGGAATGATCCATGCTATTTAATTTTTATTAGAAGGGAAAGCTTGGTGAAATTATTTTGAGCTAGATTTTAAACTAATGTCTGCATAAATTTGATAGTGGTAAATATCAGAGAAGCAAGGGATGAGGGTAAAATGTATGCGGAATGATTTACGTTGTTTAAATCCTATTAGAAGGGAAAGCTGGTTGGGATCATTTTAAGATAGAATGCAAACTGATTTTTGTGTAAAGTAATACTTGATCCACGCTGCTTAAAGTTCACTAAGAAGAGAAAGTTTGGTCAGATTATTTTGAATTACTGTTTGAAAATAAGGTTAAGAAAGATTACTTACGCTGTTTAAATCCTATTAGAAGGGAAAGTTTGATTATTCTTCTGTAAAGTAATATTTGAATATGTGGAACGATCCACGCTGCTTAAATTTTACTAGAAGGGATTATTTTTGAGCTAGATTGTATATTGATGTCTATACAAATTTGTATAAATGTTTATCTGAATACAAGGTTAAGGAAGAGGAACGGGAGAGTCTACAGGAGGTCTGGGTAGATAACAAAGAAGCAAGAGACGAGAATAAAATATAGATAGAATGACTTACACTATTTAAGCATAGATAAAGATGGGGGGGCTGAGCTTAACACAAAGAGTTCTTTTTTTTTCTTTTTTCTTTTTTTTTTTTTTTTTTTGTTTTTCTTTCCTTTAATATATTACTTTTATTTTTAATCCATACGAACATAAGATACTTTAGATAGAAGGCAGTGCCAGGTGTGGGCCCTGGGAAGTCGGGAGGATTAGGGATGGGGATTTATGGGGGGTGGGTGGGTGGGTGTCAACATAGTCTCAATAAGAACAAGAATGCACTTATATACGGTTGTTCCTTTTTTTTCTTTTTTTTCTCTTTTCTTTCTTTATATTTTTTTTTCCTTGGTTTATT
This sequence comes from Thamnophis elegans, assembly GCF_009769535.1. Classification (NCBI taxonomy): domain Eukaryota; kingdom Metazoa; phylum Chordata; class Lepidosauria; order Squamata; family Natricidae; genus Thamnophis; species Thamnophis elegans. Next base: position 18,753,817 of record NC_045558.1, on the reverse strand, counting down.
TTACTTTTTATCAGATTATAATAAACAACACTTGAATAAAGGAATACACCAAGGAGGGAGGTAGAGGGAAAGAAGAGGGAGGAGTAAGGAAGGAGTAAGGGGAATGTAAGGAGGGTGTGTTGGGAGTAAGGAAGGTTTGAGGGGAAAGGGAAGTAGGAGGGGAGTGTTAGAGGGAGGAAAGGAAAGTTGGAGGGGGTAGATGGGGTGTATGGAGGATGGAAGTGTCAGGTGGGGTTGTGAATGATGAGTTGTGTTTTCTTTTTTATTTTGTTTTTTTAAAAAAAATTTTCTTATAGCAAATACCCTGTATATAAGTGATTGTAAAATGGAATGTGAAAATGAATAAAATATATTTTTTTAAAAAAGTGATTCAGGTATTACACTTGGCTATTGAGACCACTATAAAGGTAAAGGTTTCCCTCGCACCTATGTGCTAGTCATTCCCAACTATAGGAGACGGTGCTCACCTCTGTTTCAAAGCTGAAGAGCCAGCGTTGTCCGAAGAAATCTCCATGGTCATGTGGCTGGCATGACTAAACACCAAAGGCACACGGATCGCTGTTACCTTCCCACCAAAGATGGTTCCTATTTTTCTACTACATTTTTACATGCTTTCAAACTGCTAGGTTAGCAGAAGCTGGGACAAGTAATGGGAGCTCACTCCGTTACGTGGCGCTAGGGATTCGAACCACTGAACTGCTGACCTTTTTGATCAACAAGCTCAGCATCTTAGCCACTGAGCCACCGTGTCCCTCAATATAGTGGTCTCACTATATTCTGACCTAGATTCAACTTCTGCGGAATGAATTGCTTCCCTCAATTAACCCCATTTCTTGAAACTACTTCCTTGAAACACTTTATAATATTCAAAGATCAAAACTATCAAGTCAGGCATTTATATCCAACCATGCTTTGAAATCAATAATGCCAACTAATGATTTCATAGTATTTTTGTCCATCAGGACTCCTCGGGGATGGGATTCAGTCTACCTAAGGATAATTTAGGAAAAAATATTTGGCTTCTAATTAGAAATCCCATTCTCTTTTATGAAATGGAAGAGCTTCCTAATTTATTATTATACATTCCACTCATAATGTGGAAAGGTGAACTGAAGGTGGAAGGTTACAGGGGAAGTATTACCCCATATGGCTTAATCATTTTACTATGGAAGAAAGTCCAATTCAGTTAAGCAGGGTCGGCAAGTGGTTTGTCCCAAAGCAAGCAAATAAGTATTATTAAATGTCTGAATACTTTCTACTTTTAAAAAGAGAAAGAGGGAAAAGAAGCCTTCAGGATCAGGATTTTTAAGCATGGTTATGTTTTTCATGTTCAAAACCTCATCACCCTCTCCAGTACTTTATTCCAGTCAGTTCTCATTAAGAATTTGTTTCCATTGTTCATGCCCTGTTACACAATTTCAGTTTAATTAATTATCCCGCTGATATGAAATCACCAAAGAATTCTTTCTTTCTAGGTACATGCAAACTCATTAACATCAAATATAATAGTTTTTTTTTAAACCACTATAGAAAAATACTTAAAGAAAAAGGCATTCAGTTGTGGAATGAAATTCTGACTTGTTTTATCACTTCTATCTCAAAAGTAATTTAACTTTCTTGAAAATAAATGTCTTGTTTAAAATTTTGGGTTAGAACACTAAAAGGCATAACTGTATTTGAAATGTATTCAAATATGTAAATGGAATACATATTCTAGAAGGCCACCAGTAAGACTTCTGATTCAACTTGCTTTCAAAAACAAACATGTAATTTAATGACAAAAGAAAAAGAAAATAATAACTGTAATAATAGCTTTAGAATCTTCAGCTTAAGTAACTAACATGAGACTAAGAAATACTATATGGGTTTTACTTCCACACAAAGTGAACAAAACTGCAGAAAAATGTTAAAAGGTTTTTAAGGAACCAGCAAAGGAACCAGCAATGACCCAGGCCTGCCACATCCCCCCAAAACAATTTTCCGGTGGTGCCATAGACGCTACCATCTTGTTTTTCGCTTCTAGGCATGCATAGAACAATTTTATTGCACTGTGCATGTGCATGCAGCACGCCCATGAGTGAACTGGCAGTAGTGCCGGCTGGTACCACCCCGTATTGGATACGATGGCTCAGTGGCTAAGACGCTGAGTTTGTTGATCAAAAAGGTTGGCAGTTCAGCGGTTTAAATCCCTAGCATCGTGTAATGGAGTTCGAGTTCGAAAGCACGTAAAAAAATGCAAGTAGAAAAATAGGGACCAACTTTGGTGGGAAAGGAACAGTATTCCATGTGCCTTCAGCATTTAGTTATGCTGGCCACATGACCACAGAGACGTCTTTGGACAGCGCTGGCTCTTCAGCTTTGAAATGGAGATGAGCACCGCACCCTTTAGTCGGGAATCACTAGCACATATGTGCAAGGGGAACGTTTACCTTTACTTAATGGAAACTAAAATTCATAACTTCCCAGGGTCCACTAAATTGCCTACCTCTATATGCCTGTATGATTGTGAATATATATAAAATTAATATTTCATATTAGATTATCATAAACAGATATATGTTACCTGTTCTTGTCTCTCCAGCCATTTATCTACCATGGGATGAGTGGCACTTAATGAAGATCGAGCATTATCCCGCTGAAATTGGTTAGAAGACCAGGTACTGGTGTCCCGAGGGAGACTTCTGTAATTTTCATCTTTCTGTTTTAAAACAAAGGGAGGAAACTCCTATGATATAAAGCCAAAGCAAAAAACACTGTCTAAGAATAACAACCTTAGAGCAAGACTGGAAAAGATGGCTCTCCAAGACTGACTGGTCAATAAACAATTGGAATATTTCCACTGGAAATCTTCTGTAGAACTTCAAAGAACTCCTACAGAGAGTTGTAGGAGTTGACTTACAACTACAATCAGAACCAGAATTTCTATTCCTAAGCAGGACCGTTATTTGTTGAATTGTGCCTCATTTTATGACCTTTTGGTTAAGCAAATAACTGCAGTTGTTAAGTGAATCACATGCTCAGTAAGTAAATATGTTTTCCTCCCTTGGCTATCCTTATTGGAAGCTATCTGAGATGATTGCACATGGCCATTTGATAATCCCAGGATGCTGAAACCATCATAAATATACTCCAGTTGCCAAGAACCTGAATTCTGAACACAAGACCATATGACGAGTCACTTTTTTATGCTATTGTAACTTCAAACAGTTGTTAAATGAATAGTTGCAAGTAGAGGACTACTTAAAGAATACTCCCAAACTCACTGTTACATTAGGACCAACCAAAGATGAATCCAGTTAATTAAGCAGTCAAGCAAGGATTGTGTGCTTCTCGATGGTTAGGATTCTAGGTTGGGGGTTAACTAACCCACATTCAACACCCAAGTACTGCTGTGTGGTGGGGTGACCTCCTATCATTTATTTATTTATTTTATTTATTTATTTATTAGACTTATATACCGCTTCATAGGGCTTTCAGCCCTCTCTAAGCAGTTTACAGATTTTTTAGCAAATTGAGTCAGCAACTTGCCCCCACAGTCCTCATTTCACCCACCTTGGAAGGATGGAAGGCTGAGTCGACCTTGGGCCGGTGAGGTTTGAACCGCTGAACTGCAGAACAGAGTCAGCTGAAGTGGCCTGCAGTACTGTACCCTAACCACTGCACCACCTCGGCTCAATTCTCTCCAGCTCCTTGACAGGTATATGTAGGGAGCACCCGCAAATGTGCCCTGGGCATAGGTGATGTCATCAGCTAATCCTTTCAACCTGGAAGTGTGTTAAACACTTCCTCCAACATGAATGGGACAGGATTTGGCTTATTTAGTGAATATCTCAGGTACAGCATTCTAAACCTGTTTCTCTTTGGAATCAAATGCAGCGGAATACATTAAGAAAACAGTATTTATGTTCCACCTGATATCTATAAATTTCTGTTTGCCATTATAAACTCAAGATGCGCCCATGTGCTCCCATCTGTCTATCAAAATAAAACAGAATTAAACTTTTAAAATGTTAAAATGTAACTAGGGGGTACAACAGGCACTGAAGACAGCCCAGAAATTTATCTTTATGCTACTAACATATACATCCAAAAGCCTTTGGTAAAAGGCAGCCGGTCAGATACATACCTCCTCTTTATGCCAGAAATGTATTTGCAATTATTAAAAGCCAGAAACAATTATTAAATTAATTGAAATGGTGCAAAGGTAAGATAAAATCAAAGTCAAGACAAGCAATATAAATTAATGTGAATGAAACTCACTCCAAAGCCTTAATTTACTGATGTGAACTTATATGACAACTTTTGAGTGAGCTGATAATGATCCTTGAAAACAAGTCAGAAAGATAATGAAGAGTTAATTCCCAATTCTATATTGACTGATAATTATAATTTCCTGTGTGTACTTTTGGAACAGGATTGCCTGAATAATCCTGGATCATCTTTCAATTTCCATTAAATTATCTCTCTCGGAAGATGTGTATGTTCTTCTGCAAACTACCAACACTAGGATCCTCAGAGCTTATACGTCTATTTCAAATGCATAATCTTATCTTACTCCTAGTTTACTACAGAACCACTGTTTATTTATTAGATTTTTATCCCACCTTTGTTATTTTTACAGAGAAGGCCTATTTTATCCTCTTATTATGGATTACAAACTAAAAGTAAAATTTAAAAAATAAAATAAAACTTAAAATATGCCTGGTTCTCTTGCCCCTACCCAAGTAACTATTTGCATAAAAAAGAAGAACTTCTAGTCATCTAGTTAATCTAACATGTATTATCATAGTCCAGAATCAAGGACTCTGTGAAGTAGAGAAAAAAAATATAAACTTTAAATGTAAATAAAATGTATATTTTTATATCAAATTTCTCAAAAGTATACATTATGACAAATGGCCATTATGTAACCTTGAGTATCTGATAGAGAAAATATCATAGAGAGCTTACAAGGATCATGCAGAACTAAAAAATATTAAAATATTTAATAGGCTTGGGAAGTCACTATTCTTTGTCAAGCATTATTAAACCTGGAAACAGGGAAGTAAATTAAAATGGCAAAGAGGTCAATTATCATAATAGCCCTCTGTGAAAAGCTGACATCTGTCCAGGGCTCAGAATCAGATAACCAAGTTATCTGATTAATAAATTTAATCAGTAGAAACAGTTCAGGAATTCAAATAGGTATACCATAAAGCTCTTAACTATAAAAAGCTACTAATATCAGTATGCATCAGCTATAGTGTGCTGCCAAAAACAAGGTTTTAACACCTCTGTATTTGAGGTATCTAGCCACCTAAGACTACTGAGTCAGCAGATCTACTTGGGAATGAAATGGAGAGTAGACAGTCATTTCTTGCCCTACCTCCCACATAATCACTGGTTTTGTTCATTGGGGTTCACATGGAGGTGAATCTAACTATCATTATTTTTTGAAACTACAGAGTCACTAAGAGTGAGTGGGTGGCCAAATTTGGATGGATGGATGGATGGATGGATGGATGGACGGACAGCAAAATTCACTTAGAAAATGTCTCGCTTAGCAACAGAAACTTTGAGGTCAACTGTGGTCATAAGTCAAGGACTGCCTGTATTTCAATAATATTCACAGATAAGTGAGAGAAAATTGTTTCTATTTGTGAGATTTATCCTGCTTTATAGTAAAAAAAAAAAAACACACCACCCCAATATTCTTGTGGTAGATTTTTGCCTATTAAGATATCACCTTAAAGTCACAGGGAAACTAAATTCTCCCTGGAATCACATTATACTTTTAATGACCTAATGGACACGCCCATGCATATTTTTTGGAGTCAATATGTAAGTGAATTGCAACTGGCTTCTTTTAAGATATCCCCCTCCCCCCTCTTGCTAACCTTCCAGAACTTCAATATATTTGCAGAATTTTGCCAGATACATATACAAGAAACCAAACATTGGATTGTTCTCTATTGAATATAATGGTCATTAAACTATCTAACTTAAACCCTTCTCTGTATTAGCATGTTAATGCACATTTCTGCACTTAAAACAAATAGTCAATTGTGTTAAAAATCCCATTACACCCTTGAAATTTTGTATATTCAGAAACAAATGCTGGAGTTGTTGGATCCGATACAGTGCTCAATATAATTTAATAATCGGGAAAACATTGTTGATATTTATCAAAGTAATAATGGCACAATGGATTATAATTGAAGTCGATTTCTGGGAGGGAAGAAAAGTAATCCATATGGTTTATTTAAAGGAGTTGTCTATAACACCTGCCATTGTTCTATTTTGCACCTACTTTACTTTCAATTTTTAATTGTTTGTTTGTTTGTTTGTTTATTATTTATAGGCCACCCTTTTCCCTGAGGGGACTCAGGGCGGCTTACAATTTGTGGGGAGGGGAATACAAGACAAGACATGAGACAATACATAAGTAAAAATAGAACACAACATTCATTCATCATTCGGGTGTTTCCATCTCCTAATCACATTTGATCACTTTATATCAATATATATGTCCTAGTATCAGTGGTGGGTTGCAGGAGGTACATCCCAGTACGAGTGGACCGGAGCTTGCCCGGAGCACCAGGTACTGTTCCGGTACAGTGCTCAGGAGGGCCCACTCACCCACCCTCGCTCCTTACCTGTCACTTAAAGCCTTTGGCGCTTCCATGCACGTGCATAGCATGTACAGCGCCTGTGTGACACTCCGCCGAACATCTGGAGCATCGCAGAGGCATCGCTGGAAGGTAAGATGCAGGCACGCGCTGTCCGTGTGTGCGCGTGGGGCGCACGGGTTCATGTGGATGACGCCGGGCCCTGTTGCAACCGTACTGGTTGGAACAGGATCCGGAACCCACCACTGCCTAGTATATTATCTTGGTTTTGTCATCTTTCTTTCAAGGTCTCTCTCTAGGTTACTTTTTATTCCTGTAGCAAATTGTAAATATATCAACTATGGTGATATTCGTACCTTCACTGAACAATTCCTACTGTGCTCTTAATCTCTTTTCTGAGTTCAGATACACTGAACTGACATATGTGATTAAATCTCCCTTATTATAGTTGTCTCTAGAGTAAAAAATATGTGACAGTCAAGTTAATAGTGAAGTTGCTGACTTTAAAAACTTGGTTTTTTTTAAAGGTACCATATTTTTTATAAAACTTTGTCTTACAATGTTTCCATTTAATTCATTAGGGGGGGGGGTTCCCCATAACTACCTATCATCAGCTAAGCTTTCTATAATGGATATTCATTATTTGTGGCTTTGATCAGTTCTATTATCAACAAGAAACAGCTTGCATGATATAATTCAAATTAGGAACTGCAAATCCACTTCTTTCTGGTATCTTGCAAAAAAATTGAATTTTACTCTTGATTCCCCCGCCCCGCCCCCCCCCCCTAGTCTTTCTGTCTATATATGAAGTTATTGTTCTTTGAAGAATCTTGAATGGTTTTGTTGGAATATAGAATAAGTTCCATTTTAAATAAAAAAAACATATTAGATAATATATTCACATATGTTGTTGCAATGAGGCTTAGCAAAGAAAAATGTTAGTTTCTTCCATTTCTCTAGGTCCTTTTATTGTTATCCCACCTTTATTGTTTTTAGAAGTAACCCAAGGCCAAAACATCTTCCTCTTCTTATTTTCCTCACAACAATAATCCTGTGAGGTGGCTTTGGCTGAAAGGGAGCAACTAGCTCAAAGTGACATAGCTGGGCCCGTGCTTATACATTAAAACAATACAACAGCAGAGTTGGAAAGGACCTTGGAGGTCTTCTAGTCCAACCCTCTGCCGAGGCAGGAAACTCTATACCGTTTCAGACAAATGGCTATCCAACATTTTCTTTAAGACTTCCAGTGTCCTGGAGGGAAGCTGTTCCACTGATTAATTGTTCTAACTGTCAGGAAATTTCTCCTCAGTTCTAACTTGCTTCTCTCCTTGATTAGTTTCCACCCATTGCTTCTTGTTCTATCCTCAGGTGCCTTGGAGAATAGTTTGATTCCCTCTTCTTTGTGGCAACCCCTGAGATATTGGAACATTGCTATCATATCTCCCCTAGTCCTTCTTTTCATTAAACTAGCCATGCCTAGTTCCTGCAACCGTTCTTCATATGTTTTAGTCTCCAATCCCCTAATCATCTTTGTTGTTCTTCTCTGCCTTCTTTCTAGAGTCTCCACATCTTTTCTACATCGTGGCGACCAAAACTGAATGCAGTATTCCAAGTGTGACTTTACCAAGGCCTTATAAAGTGGTATTAACACTTATAAAGTGTTAATACCACTTTAATGATCTTGACAAGGCATTATGAAGTGGTATTAACATTTCACGTGATATGTCAGGACTAGAAGTCATAATCTTCCACTTTCTAACCTAAGTGCCTTAACCATTAGGCCAACCTGGCTTACATTTTGTAGTTTTATCAATAAATATTATATTATTACAAATTATATTATAAGTATATAAATATTTTTTTAAATAAATATTAATATTTTTTTATAATTCTGGAGCCCAAAAATCACAGCCACAACAAGCTGTCCCATTGATCAGATTCAATTCTGTCAGTATTCAATGTCGTATCCAAATAAAGTGTTTTGGTGACGTGGAAAACTATCCAGGAAATCTTTTAAATAACCAATTTCATATTTAATGAGAACTCAAAAACTATGACAGCTTCCTACAGAAGGCAGGATATTAAAGTGCAATGAAAAGTTGGTTTAATACCATGGTTTATCCACAGCTAATGATAATTATTTGTTCAAACAATATTCAGCCCACATAATCCTCACTTAACAATCAAAGTTAAGATGGTCGTGTGATCACAGTTCAGGTACTTGGAAATCAGCTCATATTTATAACTGGATGCAATCTCCATAATCACATGAAGTGATTTTCTTTTTGTCATTCTCTAGCAAAAAATGCCCATTCGAGAAAATGGATTTGCTTAATAATCACATGTTTAGCAATTCTTATAATTCATTTTACAACCATCATAAAACTACCATAAAATTAAATCAGGTCATATGGGAACTGTCAGCTTCTGCTTTGCTGTTGCTTCAGCTGCCATTGAAACGGGGAGGGAGGGCATTGTATTTGGGTGGGGTTACTTATTGTGCTGGAGGAAGATTCTGGAGGTCTTTGGATGGACAGACTACGCATGCATGGATGTTTTCCCGCCTGGGTTAACGGCACCGACATTCCATCTTCGTGATGTCTTTTGAAGTTATCTCACACCTGACACTTGAAGGACTTATGATTGGACTAGGCCTATGATGCCAGGGGGTGTGGAATGGGCTATTCTATATATCAACTGCTTTCGCGCCTAATTAACCAGACTTTGCTATGCAACCGCTCTTTAACCATTTTTAATTAGTAAAAGTACATTTGATTTTCCACAAATGGAGTCTCTTGGTCTTCTTTCCTAATTATTAAATGGAGAGGTGCTGACAGGAACCTACATAACGACCGCAATGATCCATGACCAAAATTCAAAGCTCAATTGTGATTATTAGGTGAGGCCTATGTTTATTATTATAAGAGGGTGGCATTTAATCATGGACCCTGGAATGGAGAAAGGAAAGAGGTCTATATGAACAGGATTTTTTTACTTCTCTTTGAATATATAAGGAGTTCAAATTGGATGCACATTATTTTTCATGTTAAACTTTGGGGGAAAGGAAGAGCTACAGTATACTTGTGGATTTTGAGCAGAAGTTTTCTAACCCTCAAAGTGCAGGACTCTAATTTAATAGAGCCGTAG